>NC_044920.1:3329812-3331824 GCF_003576645.1 Ipomoea triloba | reverse complement strand
ATTATGTGTATTCATGTTATTAACACAAGTTGTGATGTGTTTGTGCATTCGAATGTTAGGAGGATGAGTTCTGTGTATTTTGCGTCAATATTCTGTGTATTATGGGCAAACATTCTGTGTATTCTAGGCAAACGTTCTGTGTATTCTATATAATGATTATGTGTATTATAGATAATGATTATGTGTATTATAGATAATGATTATGTGTATTATAGATAATGAATTCCCTGAGTCATTCGCGTCCGCGTCTACTAACACCGAAACAACGTCGTTTTATGTACGTGGTGCACATTGCTATGTGCACAGTGGTGCAGGGTATAACCATTGAAAAAAACGTTTTACCGAACTCTTTTTTTTTTTTTTTTTTTTGAGTACACGTTTTACCGAAGTTAATTAATTACTATAAAGTCTTTTTGCTAAAAAGGAAATACAGATATTTTTGTGTACAGATTATTATTATTACTTTTTTCGTTTTTTCACAGCTCAGTTCATATCAGCAAAACAAAACAAAACAAAAAGAAAAAGAATAACTAACTTATTTTGTATTTTTAGATTGAAAAAAAAAAACATAACATTGCACTATAATGGATTGTAATAAAAGTTTAGGAAAATGTTATTTTTCCCTAGTATTTCACCCCCTGATGTGACTTATAATCATGGTTTTAAAAAATTCCTCGGGTGTTCGGAGAGCGCCTAGCGCCTAGGTGTCCGTGTATTTTTTTAAAATTTATTTAAAATTTTAAGACTTAATAATTTACTACTTTAATAGTTAATATTAAAATATTAACATTAACTTAAAAATATCATTTTAAAAAAAACTTAAAAATATCTAGAATTTGAATGATTTAGGGTTATTTACTTCAAAACAATATCATTTTGAATGAAATAACCCATAAAAAAAAAAAAGAAGAACAATAACTAATCGGCCGATTAGGTGGTCTAGTCGGTGCCTAGGCGGCCTAGTTGGTGCCAATGAGGCTTAGGCGGCCTAGTCGGCCGCCTAGACCACCGATTTTGGTGATACGCTTGGCGGCAAGTCGGTGCCTAGCGCCGATTAGCCAAATTTTTGCAACACTAATTATAATTATTGAGGGGAAAATTGTAATATATGTCTCTTACAAATATGCCAATTATCAATGTCACTCGTGAATTATTGGTGGTGTAAATGTCGTTGCCAATCAATTTTCAAAACATGACATATATTGCGTCTCCCCTAATATGAAGAAGGAGAAACATTATTATCGGTGGAAGGAGAACTAACAAAGAAATAGGGGAAAAAAACTTTGGTCTTCGAACAAGGAAAACGGTGGGTAACCCCATTTACACCACTAATAATTCAAGGGAGGGCAATATTGTCACGTTTTGAAAATTGAGGGGCAACATTACATCACTAATAAGTCAGGAGTGACATTAATAATTAACATATTTGTGAAAGGCATAAATTACAATTTTTTATTATTGAGTGCTCATAAATTGGATGATTAAATTATTAGGTAAAAATAAAATTAATTGCTCAATTAAAAAATATCATTTAAAAGAAGAGTATTGGAAGAAAAATTATGAAAAAGAGTATTGGAAGAAAAGTTACGAAGGAGTGAGTAGTGATAAGTGCATATTTGATCATATTTTTACTCCATATTTAAATTCATTTCTATCACTAAATATTAGTATTATGTTCATAATAATATTGATTATCTTTCATTGAGATAAATAATTGCAATTTAACATAAGTTGATGAAGAATTGATAAATTGAGCATTTTATTAATATTAGGGATGTGACATTATTAATCTTGTTGTGTATATGTATAATTAATTGCCACTTAATTGTTTGTTAGGCCAAAAGTGGCATATGAAGTGGTGTTGGTGGATGGTTTGTGATGAAGACAAAAAGAAGAGGGAATCATGGGGTGAAAAGTGGAGTCAAAAAGCATAAAGCAAAAGCAAGAAGAAAACATGGCATAAAATCAGGATGGTGGACTGCAGCATGCTTTCGGCCATCATCATTTTTGTG
>NC_044920.1:3250593-3329650 GCF_003576645.1 Ipomoea triloba | reverse complement strand
GTCCCTTTTCTCTCTTTAATCCTTTTCTACTCCTTTCAAAATGTAGACCTCCAAGTGAGGATTGTTTAGTAGTGTAGGAGTAGATTAGGATTTATTTTGTAATAAGAAGAGAGATGATGCAAGATTAGGAGCTTCAACCGTTGGACCGAGGAGAAAGCGATGAGAATTTCTTTCCCTCTTTTCCTTTACTTATCTTGAATTAATCTTGTATCTAGATGCTTGTTCTTAATTTATTTGGATTATAGATTGTGTTTATGTCTAGATTGTTGTTTGTTCTTATTTATTATGAATTGTTAGTTTAGCTTCTATGAGTTGTGGTGTGCAAGACTTGTTATTAAAAGTGTGTGATTATTGGATCCAATTACATGCTTGTTTGTTGTTGTGTCACGGTGAGAATCGGGCATGACTAGAACACTCTTGCCACACCTATGATTTATACAATGCGAGAGCTTGATAAATTGTAGGGGGATTTCTCGGCTAATCTTCGGTTCCTTCACTGGCGAGAGCGGGTTGGAATTTAGAAGTTAGCCAAAACGGTTCCTTCACTGGTGACAGCGTGTTGGAATCTAGAGGTTAGTTTAGGCTACCCCCTCACAACTTGTAGGATTAACTTGGGTTTGGGAATGTTGATTTGCTTAGGATCTTTAAAACGAGCCTCGCTTGTAGACTACGAGAGTAGATAACTTGCGGTTTGGCACACTCGGGTAGATCACGAGAGTGGCACCGGGGACTTTAGTGCATTTCCTCCATTCACAAGGGATAAAACTTCTTTTCTACATTTGTTTGACACATGATAGATATTGACCCGATCCATATCCTTACATATGTTGCATCTAATATATCTCTCTTCATTTGTTGTTTTTATTTTTGTTATTTAGTTTTGTTGTTATAACCATGTTATTGTCGAACTAGCTTCACAAGAATCAATCCGAGTTAGTGCTTGACCAACCATTCCCTGTGGATCGATAACCCCGGAATACTCCGGGTATTTGCGTGTACCTAAAAGTTACAACCAAATTGGCGCCGTTGCCGGGGAAGCGGTGTTTTGTATTGACATTAGTGAAAATTTTTTCTAGGAGTCTATTCCATTATTCTTTTATTTGTTTTTATTTATTTTTGTTTTTGTTAACAATTTTGTTTTATGGATGGATATGAATTTCAAGGAGCTTTGCCACCATTTTACTCTTCTTCCCATGATTATGAGATGAGTTGGAATAGGTACCAAGACTATGGAGGAATGGAACAACAACAACATTTCTCAAATTATGCCAACTCAAGCCAAGACCATTTCTATGAAGGCTCCTCTCAAGCATTCACATCACAACAACAATGGTGTTCTTTTTGTGGAGGGGATCACTTTGAAGAATATTGCTATACATTCTACCCCTCCAATCATGTTTCTCAACAACATACTCAAGGATTTTGTGCCAACATGAGTCAAGCTACTTATCAAGGAGACACACCACCAAGTTCACAAGCCTTGTGGTGTACATATTGTGGAGGACCTCATGAGGCGGAAAATTGCTTCACATTTGATCCTAATTACCAATATGGTGGGCGATCTCAAGTGCTTCCATACCAAGAGTTTCAACAAGAATGCCAACCACTTGACCCAACATTTGAGGTGGAATCCACAAAGAGTAACAAGCTTTTGCACTTGATGTCTCAACTAAAAAAGCTACAAGCTCAAGTGGATAACCATATTGCTAATTGGAAAATTCAAAAGAAGTTTGAGGAGCTTGAAGATGAGGATGAAGAAATAGTTGATCAAGAAAGTACTCCACAATCCTTATGTTGTATATTATGTGGAGGACCTCATGAGGGTGCAAATTGTTTCATCTTTGATCCCAAGTACCGATATGATGGGCGAACTCTAGACCCTCTAGTGTCTCCGTACCAACAATTGTGCTTGCCAAAGGAAGGTCATGAGGTTGATAAAAATAAAAGGGAGTGTGAGAACCTTGGAGAGGAAGATGAAGAAATATGTGATAAATGCATTGAGATGGAAATCTTGGGAAAAGAAGGAGAGATGAAGATGCAAGAAAATGGTGACAATGAACTACTTGAAAATGGCTCAATGGAAAAAGTGTTCAAAGAAGATGAAACATGTGGCACAAACAAAGAACACTCTTCGTTGGATGACACCCTCTTTGATGAAAATTTTAGAACAATTTGGGAACCGGGAGGTGTCAATGTTCTTGTAAGTATAGGCCCCCATTGGCCAATATTCATATCCAAAGACTCTCATCTCTTATTGGTGCATAAGAAGGATCCAAGACTCTCGTTACTTGTTCGAGAGAAAGAAGAGGAAAAAGAGATGAAGGTTGAAGAAGATAGCATATTCTTGGAATTGGATTGTTGCAATTTCTTTGAGGAGAATATGCTACTTTTGAGCTTAAAGGAGTTCCTTAATGCCCGGCATTTAAGGACATATTTTGAAGAAAAAGTTGATGGAGAAAATGGACTCATCTTTGTCCAAACATGCATGGATTGTTCCTTGAAAGGTTGAGTCGAGCTAGCGACGTTAAACTTAGCGCTTCATGGGAGGCACCCCATGTTATCTTACATTTTCATGCATTTTCTTTTATTGCAATTTTTTTTTTTCCTTTATGTTTTTGTTTACCTTTAGTTTATTTTGGTTAATAATTTTCTCTCCTTATTTTGTCATGCCATGCTTACGTTTTTGTTTAGATGTCTATTTCCCTTGGCTCGTAGGATCGATTTTGAGGAGTAGATCTTGATTTGAGGAGGCTTCTTGATGTGCACACAATACTCACTTAGGGAGTCTCTTTATCTTTCTCTTGCTCCTTGTGCTTTATTGCATTATCTTTCTCAAGTCGATCCAACCTCACCCTACCCCTCTTGTGCTTAATGTTTTATCTATGGTGCTTCATTTTCTTTTACATCGAGGACGATGTAAATTTTTAAGTGTGGGGGAGAGGACAAGTATTGAGGTAAAGTTTTGCTTGGATGACTCATATGCTTATTGTGTGAATAAATTGCTATCTAGGCTTGAAGTTGTGATTATTTCCTCCTTGTTGGTTGGTGGTTTGTTTTGGACTTGTTACAATTTTACTTGTGATAGATGAATCAAGGTTAAACATATGATTGAGCTATTCTCTTGCCAATATCCTTGTTAACCACTAATCAATTGGATAAATTATTGATCTAGTGTGTTGTGCATTGCTAGTGAAAGTTTATGTGAGATACCGGTGTTGGTTTAATTGCTATACCTTGTCATAATACTCTCTATGTGAAGTCTAATGATTGCATGCTTAGAAATGATTTAGGCCATTTTTGTTAGCCCGAGCCTTCAAACCTACCCGTTATATATGTTACCATTGTTACCCCCGTTGAGCCTTTTGAATTTTTGTTAAACCCCGTTGTATTTATTTTCTTTTGTTCTTAATTATCCTAATATTCCTCATATGCATTAATAGGAAGATTAAGGTAATTGAGTCCTAACCTTGTCATTTAACCCTTAGCCATAACCAAAAATGTTTTCCCTTCACCCTTGAGAGAATTTATCATTTATTCATAATTCTTTGTTGAAGAGATTTAATATGGAGCATTGAATTTTATTTGCAACATTTATTTTGTAAATATTTATGTTTGGGGTTGCCTTCAATGACAATTGGAATAGCTTATTACTCCCTTGAGCTATTCAATAAACTAGAATGCTTATTACTCCCGTGAGCTATTCTTGTCAAAAATTTCGAAAAAGAAGAAAAAAAATAGAAAATGAAAAAAAAAAAAGAAAAAAAAAATACGAAAAAAAAAAAAAAAAAAAAAAAAAAAAAAAATATTGTATTTTTATTTTAGCCCCTTCTGTAGAAATGTTGCTTTGTTCTCATTTGTAAAATGCTCCTAAAAATTTTATCTCTTCTAAATCATATTTGTGAATAAATGTGAATTTTCTTTCTTTTGATTTCCTTACCCTTCTTTGTTTAAACCTAAAGTCCTACATGATCTTTGCATGCAATCTTAGTATTGATTTAGTAAGAGTATGAAGGACACCACCACTTTTGCATAAACTCAACTTAGCATGTGCACACTAGTTTCACAAACACTTAAATGTCAAAGGTGCTCGGTTATTGGCTTGAGAATGGAACTTGTATGCCAATCAAAGGTGATTCTTGAAACATGTTGAGTTGTAACAAGTTAGACTTGTGGTTTGATAGGTGGTGCAAGGAGGGAATTTAAACAATTTCAATGCTTTGATTTGCAATTTATTCTTAGTGTTTGCTTGAGGACAAGCAAAGGTTTAAGTGTGGGGGAGTTGATAAGTGCATATTTGATCATATTTTTACTCCATATTTAAATTCATTTCTATCACTAAATATTAGTATTATGTTCATAATAATATTGATTATCTTTCATTGAGATAAATAATTGCAATTTAACATAAGTTGATGAAGAATTGATAAATTGAGCATTTTATTAATATTAGGGATGTGACATTATTAATCTTGTTGTGTATATGTATAATTAATTGCCACTTAATTGTTTGTTAGGCCAAAAGTGGCATATGAAGTGGTGTTGGTGGATGGTTTGTGATGAAGACAAAAAGAAGAGGGAATCATGGGGTGAAAAGTGGAGTCAAAAAGCATAAAGCAAAAGCAAGAAGAAAACATGGCATAAAATCAGGATGGTGGACTGCAGCATGCTTTCGGCCATCATCATTTTTGTGCGAGGAATTCATTCTCGACGCGTCGAGAATGTCTCTCGACGCGTCGAGAATGTCTCTCGACGCGTCGAGAATCCTGCCCAGGCCAAAAATTTCAGCAGTGCAAATTTCCAGTTTTGCCCCTGCCTTTACCCAACTATAAATACCCCTCATTTCTTCATTCTTCAACATCCAATTTTCATATTAGATTAGTCCCTTTTCTCTCTTTAATCCTTTTCTACTCCTTTCAAAATGTAGACCTCCAAGTGAGGATTGTTTAGTAGTGTAGGAGTAGATTAGGATTTATTTTGTAATAAGAAGAGAGATGATGCAAGATTAGGAGCTTCAACCGTTGGACCGAGGAGAAAGCGATGAGAATTTCTTTCCCTCTTTTCCTTTACTTATCTTGAATTAATCTTGTATCTAGATGCTTGTTCTTAATTTATTTGGATTATAGATTGTGTTTATGTCTAGATTGTTGTTTGTTCTTATTTATTATGAATTGTTAGTTTAGCTTCTATGAGTTGTTGTGTGCAAGACTTGTTATTAAAAGTGTGTGATTATTGGATCCAATTACATGCTTGTTTGTTGTTGTGTCACGGTGAGAATCGGGCATGACTAGAACACTCTTGCCACACCTATGATTTATACAATGCGAGAGCTTGATAAATTGTAGGGGGATTTCTCGGCTAATCTTCGGTTCCTTCACTGGCGATAGCGGGTTGGAATTTAGAAGTTAGCCAAAACGGTTCCTTCACTGGTGACAGCGTGTTGGAATCTAGAGGTTAGTTTAGGCTACCCCCTCACAACTTGTAGGATTAACTTGGGTTTGGGAATGTTGATTTGCTTAGGATCTTTAAAACGAGCCTCGCTTGTAGACTACGAGAGTAGATAACTTGCGGTTTGGCACACTCGGGTAGATCACGAGAGTGGCACCGGGGACTTTAGTGCATTTCCTCCATTCACAAGGGATAAAACTTCTTTTCTACATTTGTTTGACACATGATAGATATTGACCCGATCCATATCCTTACATATGTTGCATCTAATATATCTCTCTTCATTTGTTGTTTTTATTTTTGTTATTTAGTTTTGTTGTTATAACCATGTTATTGTCGAACTAGCTTCACAAGAATCAATCCGAGTTAGTGCTTGACCAACCATTCCCTGTGGATCGATAACCCCGGAATACTCCGGGTATTTGCGTGTACCTAAAAGTTACAACCAAGTAGCATTATTCAAAAGTTAATGGCAAAAATTTGTGTCAGTTGTTATGCCGTGGACTCAGGTCCACCTTGCAAGGTGGACCTGGGTCAAATACGATGCTGTTTCACAATTTTTTTTAAAAAGAAAATAAAAAAATTAACGACGTTAACGGCTCCTCATCGCAATAGAACACAAACTCTACATTCACAGACCTTATACTCCATATTCACAATTTAAAAACTCCACATTCACACATTACAGGACTATTTGTTTAGTAACTATATTACCACTGTTATGCATTCACACATTCAAAACTCTATATTCACAGGCCCTATACTCCATGTTCACAACTTGGAACTCCACATTCACACATTACAGGGCTATAAGTTGCTAGAACTCTGTTAACTCTACTACAGATTCACACATTCATAACTCTACATTCACAAATTCTATACTCCATATTCACAATTTGAAACCTCCACATTCACACATTTCAGGGTTATATGTTTAGTAATTTTTTTTTTAAATAGTGAAACGACGTCGTATTGGACCCAGGTCCACCTTGCAAGGTGGACCTGGGTCCACGACATAATTTGCCAACTTGTGTGAGATCGTCTCACAGATCTCAATCCGTGAGACGGATCGGATCATTGATTAATAAGGTCAATTGTTCAATTAAAAAATATCATTTAAAAGAAGAGTATTGGAAGAAAAATTATGAAGAAGAGTATTGGAAGAAAAGTTATGAAGGAGTGAGTAGCATTATTCAAAAGTTAATGACAAAAATTTGTGTGAGACTGTTTCACATATCTAAATTCGTGGGACAGGTCGCATCATTGATTAATGAAGTCAAAGATCCGATTCATTAATAAAAAAAAATAGAATTCATTATTCAAAGATCTTATCCGTCTCACAGATTGAGACCCTTGAGATAGTCTCACCCAAAAGTTACCCAAAGTTTATTAGGCAATAGCGTAATATTGCAACTGCCCACAATATATTGATGTCAAGTGGGCTCACATGCAATATTCACATTGAGAACTTTGGCAACGGCTTTGACGTTTGTATGTTGTCACAATTCACAATTCATGATAAAGAATAAAAAAAATTTAAAAATTAATTAAAACCATATGTGGGCTTTGCTCCCTCACCAGGTTATTATTATTCATGATATATGGGTTAAATAAAAAGTCGATATTGCTTGATAAAATATATCTACAGAAAAACATATAGGTGTGCAGATTGAATGACCTTTGACTTTAGTTTAGATTTTTTATTTTTTTTTTATTATCCAGCACGGGTAGTTTAAGTAGTTGGTTTCTAAGTGATAGAATTTGGGCAAAGATACATGATTAAACTCTGACAGTCGCGGTGTGAGAGTTTTACCCTCTCATGGATGTAGCTCCTTGTAGACACCATGCACTGATCATTATATTCCACTTAATGGGTCCTAGAGTCATTGTGAATTTAATTATTCTCTGTCTCATTTTATCTGTCCTACTTACTATTCATTGGCCAAACCAACTATTTCTTCTTTATTTATTTTACTTGTTTTTAAATTTGATTTTTTGTGTTTAATAGTACTTTTAGTGTAGTTCTAAATATATAAATTTTGTATCTTAATATTATGAAAAATTGAATTGAAAATAATTTCAGTCAAGTCGCGTTAACTGAACCAGACACATAAAATAGGATGGAGGGAGTATTAATATAAAACTCATGAGAAAGTGTTTTAGTTTGTCATTCTTAAAATCTTATGGGCACTAATAAAATTATCTTAATTGTTTAGTTGAAGACATGCATATGTCATTAGACAATTTAACTTTGAAAAAAAAAAAAAAAAAAAAAAAGCAAATTGAAAAACCTATATATATGAGCTAGGGAGGAGGACTCGTCAACCATTCCATTTGCACTGACACAAGAAGGTTCAAAGTCCACAACATGGCAAGAGAGAGTTTAGCTAAGTTCTCAACAATGGCAAAGCCATATTTGGCTGTCATCTTCTTGCAGTTTGGATTTGCAGGCATGGCTATTATCGCCAAATCTGCTCTCAATAAAGGCATGAGCCACTACACTTTCGCTGCCTATCGCAACCTCATTGCCGCTGTCGTCATTGCTCCTTTCGCCATTTTCTTCGAAAGGTACGTCATCATCTTCTTCAAATCTATACTTACAAGAAGACTACATACATACATACATACACACATACATATATATATATGGATTCTGGTGTGGACAAGGCTTCAGATACTAACATGATGCTGATGTACAGTCAAGCAATTATCAATGCACCGTAAAGCATTTTAAAACGCACTGCACTGCCTAGTTGTCAACCTTTGATATGCACTGTCAAACAATTCCAAATGCACTAGAGTTGATAATCGATGGGAATCAGACCAAGCATTTCTAAATCAAAATATCATCGTCAAGCATTTTAAAATGCATTGCACTGCCTAATTGTCAACCTTTGATATGCACTGTCAAACAATTCCAGATGCACTAGAGTTGATAATGAGAATCAGACCAAGCATTTCTAAATCAAAATATCATCGTCAAGCATTTACAAATGCATTGTCAAACATTTTCAAATGCATGCAGTAGAGTTGACAATCAATGAAAAACAGGTAGTGCACGGTACATTTAGAAATGCTTATAGTGCATTGATAATTGCTTGACTCTGCATCTGCACGGTCACACTTGAAACCTTGTTCACACATAATCCCACTCTTATATTTATATTTATATATAAGCATAAAGTTTGGTGATTTAATTAATATAATATGCATGCTAAGTACATATGTGTCATTGATTTTTATGCAGGAAAGTTAGGCCTAAGATGACAATTTCCATTTTCTTGAAGATAATGGTCCTTGCTTTGCTAGAGTATGCGTTTTTATTATCAATTAGTTTAAAACTAGTTTATCCCTACACTATATACCTTATTATGAGAAATGAAATTATTATCATATGCATGCAGGCCTGTTATCGACCAGAACTTGTATTTCGCAGGGATGAATTACACAACGGCAACTTTTACCACAGCCTTGTGCAATGTTCTTCCAGCCATTGCTTTTATTTTGGCATGGATCCTTAGGTACATTTTTTTTATTACTTTCAACCTAGCTTGCTATTACAATAACCTCAAAACTTTTATATGAAATTGACTAGAAACGTAACTCTCAAGAAATGACGATAATTAATTATCTACTATACTTGAAAAATGATTTTGATGAGATTCGAATTTCTCAAGTCATTTAGTCAAGAAGTTAATTAATGACAAGTATCATTTAAAATTTTTCATTTTAGTGAAAATGTTATAAGGTACACACATAATATAGTAGTGATCATGAGAACCACCCTCACTATGAGTATATGATAACTAATATGGTGCATTAAAAAAAAAAAAAAAAACAGATCTATGGATGAGATTAGTTCGGGAATTCAAAAATCACGTGTGCATATGAGACACCTGTTGTGTGCATATTCTATGTTTGCACACAACACATGCTTAATATGCACACACAAATTTTGAATTTCCCAATTAATTGATCTCATCTATAGATCTATTTTTTTTAATGCACCATATTGATTCTCATGTACTTATGAGGACGGTGGTTCTCATATATACGAACATTACTGCATATATAAATTTTCAAATTTGAGAAGTTGTTGAAGGGTTTTTAACATGCAGGCTTGAGAAAGTGGAGGTGAGGAAATTGCATAGCCAGGCAAAGATTTTGGGAACAGCAGTGACTCTTGGGGGTGCCATGATTATGACTCTTGTTAGAGGACCAAACATTGGATTACCTTGGACTAAACACACACAACATCTTCAAACTGCAACTGCTTTACATTCCCAGCAAGATCTTGTCAAAGGTGCTGCCATGATCATGGCTGGTTGCTCCTGCTGGGCCATCTTCTACATTCTTCAGGTTATACATACATTATTTTATATTGTTCTAAATATAATTACAAAAAAAAAAATTGCATATGTTTTTGAATGCACCTAACTTATTAATCTGTTTTCCTTAACAGGCAATTACATTGAAATCATACCCTGCTGGACTATCTCTTACTACTTTGATATGCACTGTGGGATCATTGCAGGCCTCTGTGGTAACCTTAGTGGCTGAGAGGAAAAATCCTGCGGTCTGGGCATTACATTGGGACACTAAACTCTTAGCTTACATTTATTGTGTAAGAAAAAATCTTGGTTTTTTTTTTTGGACACAAAATTAATATTGGGGGTGTTTAAATAGCATTAACTGATTGTAGAAAGATATTTCGTAAATTAGCCTATAGCTAGCTAATTAATTGCATTCAAAATGGCTTTCTCGAAAAGCTTGTAAAAAATGTTACTTTGAGCAACTTTTTGAATTTTAGCGTTTTAGAACAATAAGATGTTACAAAAAACAATTGATCAAACACTTATATTGGCTCTTTAACCAAATCAAGTAGCTAATAGTGGTCAAATAAGCTAAAATTGGCTGATAAGGGAAATATGTCCTGTAATGTTCATGGTTTCTGATCTCAGAGAGATTTAATTGATTTTAAGGATTTATTTGCAGGGGGTAATTTGTTCCGGAATCGCTTATTACTTGTCGGGTGTAATCATGAAGGAAAAGGGACCAGTTTTCGTCACTTCCTTTAGTCCATTAAGCATGATTGTGGTCGCAATTATGGGATCATTTATATTAGGTGAACAGGTGGACTTGGGAAAGTATGTCTTTTAAGTTTTAACCTTAATTCCTTTCTACTTATGATTAACTATAATTTATAAATTAAAAAAAAAATTTTATTTTTTCCACCATTGTCTTATATATCTGATTTAATCATATATAGGGTTTTGGGAGCCGGCGTGATTGTTGTTGGACTATACATGGTAATATGGGGCAAGAAACAAGATGAAGTTCCCGGCCGGGAATCAACCGACGATCAGGTAGCTCTGCCGTCATCGACATTAGTCAAATCCTCAAATACCCTTAAAGGAGTGGCCGGAGATGAAGCAGTGTAGTTTATGAAATGCCAAGAAAATTGGAGCATAAATTATTAAATAAATAAATAGGTTGTCTGGGAGATTGGATTTCCATGCAAGAAATCCATGCTTTTATGTCTCTTAGCTTTAGTTTTAATCTGCAAGAAAGGGTAGGGAAAAATGGTTTCTTAGCGATGGCTATAGTTATGGTCTCTCCTCTGATCTTCCTATGTGTGTTATTACCTCCGACTTTTTATCTAGAAACTTGAGAAGTTTCTTACATATGTACAAATGATGAAAAATTATTATTGCTATTATAATGTTTCAATTCAATTCTCTGTGAAATTGTCTATTGACAAGTGAATTCACAGCCACTCTCATGATCAAGTTGGTGGGTACACTATATCCTGAGCGCTCCTACTTTCGTGATTAACAACACAATTAGGGGTGTCAATGTGGGTTGACATGTCCTATTAGGCTTGTTTAACCGTGGGTTTTTTGGCAATGCAACTATTGAAAACATCCTATCCCTAATAAACTCATCCGGATTCTGCCCATCATCAATTAAACTACATAGCAATAACCAATTAAAAGGAAAATTAAAATAGAATACCAGAATGAGCAGAAATTGAGAGAGCAAATTAAATGATCTTGCATAGGGAGATGGAGTTTAAAGAAAAGGGCATATATTAGAATCAGGTGCAGGCTGGAAGGAAAATGTTACACAGCTTCCCTGAGCAAAGAAGCAGACGTGGAATTGAATTCCCTCCTCCAGATCAGATCTGAATGCTCATTCAATTCGACGCTTAAATCTGGTGCATGCCTTAGCTTGTCTGTCAAAACAGTGGTGCCGAGCATTATATTGGCTTAGTAAATAGTAATTTTAACTACCTAACTTAGAAAATCTGAAATCAGATACCATAATTTTGAGGACTGGTTTAAATCAGTTCAAACAGTGTTGAGCAGTGGCTTAGTTATGTGAATTACCTAAACTAGATCTGATGCATGCCATATCTTTGATTGGTTTAGTGCTGGTTTAAATCAGTTAAACTTGTGGCCGGCCAATGAAGTAAGCAAGCATAGCTAAACAGAAAAAAAAAAATCACACACAAAGTCTAGGAGTAGGACTAATTAAATAGAAATGAAACTTCAATTCCTGAAACAAGAAGATATATGAATGGAAATAATATATCAATATATATGATCGAGTACGTACAGCATTCTATTCAATGAAAATATATATAGTTTTGTGATGCCTCCCAATTCAAGTTCTTATACATACTTTCAACCAAACTTTACCACTAAAAACGTAACTCACTATATCTCTAACTCAACCTACCAAATAAATCTACAGCCTTCAATCAAATGTCTTAATTAGGCATCAAAATCTATCAACGTAGTTACATCTTCCATATTCAATAATAAATTCATAAACGAATCCATTTCCGGCAAAGTCTCTACCGGAACACCATCCACCGCCTGTGCTGCCAATAATGTCTCCACTGTCACCGCCGGAGCACCAACAATGTATGAATTCATATTATCCAATAATGTCTCAACTGGAATCGCTGTCTCCATCGGAACACCAACCAAATATGAATTGATAGCATCGCAATGGCTTCCCTCTGTGATCTGTATTGTCGTTGTTTCAACGGGAACGGGAAAGGAAACGGCATCGGAATCATTGCTGTTCGTGCCGCCTTGTTCCAACGTGTTTTCATCATCTTCTTCTTCTTCTTCATCATCATCATATTTCTTTGGATGTATGCGACACAACACGAAATCTTCTCTCTCTTTCACAATACGAAATTGGGCCCTAGCTCTCCTCATAATCGTCTCCGGCAGGTAAAACTCTTTCAAAAGCCACTGTCCGTCTTGTTCCGGTTCACTCTTGTTCTTGTAGACGAAGCTCCGTTTATACCCCATCACAAACTTCCCGTCCTGATCCGCAACCGCTTTACCAGTGTCTTGGCCGTGCCAAGTGCCCGACTTTTTCCCCTTCATCTTCTTTCCCACCGTGCGCTGAACCCTAGATCCCTTCTTCTTCAACCTAGTGAGAAAATATGCCATTTTTTTCCCCGACGGAATTAACTCCCATGGCTCTTTCTCACCAAAGATATCTTCCTCATGAATAAGCGCTTCATCATCCACACTACTTCTCCCCGTAACGAAATCGAACAGAAATCTGAGCACGTCGTAATCAAAAGGTTGGAAGCGCAAACCCAATGGAATCTCCATAACTAACTTCCAGGTGTAGATTCGTAGGGTTATTAGTGTGGCGGGAACTATTAGAACAAATAGGGCTGTAGAGGATTATTTATAGGCCTGTTTGATAAATGGCGGTTGGCTGATTAGGTTAGAAGGTATGATTTGTTGATAATATTAGCTGATTGTAGAAAGTTGTTTCATAAATTAGCTGTTAGCCGATAGTTTTTTTGGTATAATTTCTTTTCTCAAAAAGCTAATTGAAAAGGCTGCTTTGAGTAGCCTTTTGAATTTTAGCATTTTGAGTTACAAAAAGCTTATTAACCAAATAATTAATAGTGGTCAAATAAGTCAAAATTGACAGATAGGCTGATTATTTACCAGACAGGGCCATAGTATTTCCTCCCTACCTCTATTATCCTATAAGGGTTAAGAAACAATTGAGACTATTTATAGATAAAAAGACTACAATATCCATATTTAGCTATTACGGTATACGGGAGTAATATAAATTAGAGGGGTAATAATGTAATTTAACATCATTATCTACCTATCTATACAGTTATAGGATTTGGATAGACCCAGAGGACACGACCTGTATGTAAACACAACATCGAAAATAATAGGTTAATATTTACCATTAGCATGTCCCTGTTGTTAATGGGTTGAGCCATTATATTTTGTCTCTAATAAGTCAGTCAATCCATTAAAAATATTAAAAATTAGTTTAAGCAGTTAATATTATTGTGTTAACCCGTTTACAAAAACGCATGAATAACCCGTATATTAAGAACCTATTTAATCCATCTTTTTGAAATTATATGCCATTAGGGATGAGGAATGAGTTTGGAGTGATCGTAGGCTGGAATAAAATGCCCCATCTTAGTTCGAGTATTGATGTGGTTAGCGTCCAAGCTATCTAGCTCTGTACTATATGGTGAAATGAATGGAAGATTATAAGCTGTAATATAATTGAGCATGATCGGACAATTGTTATGCCATGGACAAAGGTCCACCTCGCAAGTCCACCTCCCCTCGGGTCCACCTTGCGAGGTGGACCCAAATTCATGTTCACAATTTTAGATTTCTATGTTCATAATTTTTTAACTCTATATTCACAATTACAGAGGTCTATGTTCACAATTTCAGAATTCTATATCAATAGTATAACACAATTAAATTTTTGAATATATATAACAAAATTGTGAATATAGAGTTACAAATTTATGAATATTGAGTAATGTAATTTTGTATATTGAGATTTAAAATTCTAAATATAAAATTTTGAAATTGTGAACATTGAATTTTAAAATTATAAACATAGTGTTTTTAAATTGTTAACATGGATCCGGGTCCACCTTGCCCATATCATAATTTGCCATGATGGATGGGCTTCTTTGGCAAAGGTGGTCACATAATAATCAGTTAGGCTGCGCTATTATGGTTGTGTTTGGCAGAGTTTATTTAGGAGCTTATAGCTTATTAATAAGCTATAAGCTTTGTTTGGTAATGTTCTCAATATAAGCTAGTAGCTTAAAATAAGAGCTTATTTTGAGACGCTACTTTAGGTAACTTTTCAAAAATAAGCTAGTAGCTTTTTAACTTTTTTCCATCTTTATCCTTATTATTTTATATAAATGACATCATTTATCTCTCCCAATTAAAACTCTTTTGTTGGCCTTTTTTCTTCAATATGTTTCGTTGTAATTTTAATTTGATATTTGTATTTGAACAATAATTTTTGTATGAACTTATTTTATGAATTATAAACCTCTTGATTTACTTTATACATTTTCAAATATATGTTCTTACTTTATATTTTATTAAATTATATTGATTTCATTATTTTATATTTTAATCGTAAACAAACCTATTTAAATTTAAAAGTATTTAACTTTTATGAAGATGTCTTTTTTAGTCTTTTTACATTTATCAACATATCAAAAAGCTAATTTTACCAAACAATTTTAAGCATAACAGCTAGCTTAACAGCTCTTCAGATTTCAGCTTCGAGCTTATAGCTTTTCAGCTTTCAGCTACGGTTTCAGCTAGGTTTGCCAAACATAGCCTATATTGCCATGTTACTTGTAAATTATTGTATGGGTAAAGTAGAGTTTATCGAAATGGTCCTCGACTATTGCAAAATTATCAATTTGGTCCTTAATAATTTTTCTTACCCAATTAAATCTTCAGACTTTAAAAAATTTAACCATTTTGGTCCTTCGTTTATTTTGGTGTTAAACAACCGTTAAATCTGAACCAAATTGGTAATTTTTCTATAGTCAATGGACCATTTCGGTAATTAATTTTTTACTGAAATAGTCCCTTGACTATAATGAAATTACCAATTTAGTCGCAATTTAACAGATATCAAACGGTAAAATAAACGGATGACCAAAATGGTTAATTTTTCAAAGTCTGAGGACTTAATTGGACAAAAAAAATTACGAATGACCAAATTTGTAATTTCACAATAGTCGAATGACCATTTCGATAATAAACTCGGTAAAGTAGTATTAATTGACTGCAACTTTTTATTCTTTCCAAATCAAACCTCCACCCCACACCTACCTAACATGAGAAAAACACAAGGCAATGCATTCTTTGTTCTACTACTATAAATTATAAAGGAGTGTGTGACCGTGTAGAACACATCACTCTTTAATTTTTTCTAATTTCAATTCATTCTTCTCGTTGTTACCAGGAAACAAATAAAAGGAAGACAAGAGAACTGAGGAAAGGGATATGATTACAAGTGACGAATGTGATATCGTGGCAAGAAAGTGAACTTCCTCTTGTTTGTGCATCTTATTTAATTTTTCTAATTCCTTTGCTTTATTCTCATGGATTCATTTCATTTCTTGTGGGTTATACTCGGGTTGTTATGCCGTGGACCCAGGTCCACCTTGCAAAGTGGACCTAGGTCTACATTCACATACACTATACTCTATATTCACAATTTGTAAACTCCGCATTCACACATTACAGGATTATATGTTTAGTAACTATACTCTACATTCACATACAGTATACTCTACATTCACAATTTGTAAACTCCACATTCACACATTCAAAACTTTATATTCACAGGTCCTATACTCCACATTCACAACTTGAGAACTCCACATTCACATATTACAGCGCTACAAGTTGCTAGAATTTCTTAACTCTATTACAGATTCACACATGCATAACTCTACATTCACGATTTCTATACTCCATATTCACAATTTGAAACCTCCACATTCACACATTTCTGGGCAACTCTACATTCACACAATCATAAATCTACATTCACGATTTCTATACTCTACATTCACACTTTGAAAACTCTACATTCACACATTTTTGGACAACTCTATATTCAGCAATATGTTTACTAAAAAAAAAAAGACAAAAACGACGTAGTTTTGGACTCAGGTCCACCTTGCAAGGTGGACCTGGGTCCACAGCATAATTTGCCACCCATATCTGATCTCTAATATGTACCGTTTTGAAAATGAAGCAAAGCGATCAACCACATGTCCATTAGGAGAGGAACAATATATGTACCGTTTTAAAAATTGATGAGTAATATTTACACTCATAATAATTCAGGAGTGACATTCTTATGGAGGACATAAATTATAATATAATTTTTCAAAAATCACTACTATCAATTTATAACAAATTATTAAAATAATATATTGAGAAAAATATATCAACATAGGTTTCATTTAAAATATTTCAATGAACTACTTTTAATATATTGATTTTAATTTATTTATTAAAAAAAAAGAATTCAAAAGAGTATATTAATTTGATAATTGATCAACTGGTTCTATTTTTATTAATAGGCCTGCAATATTATTCTTACGCATCTAAATATATTTTATACACCTATAATATTTTTTTAGGTACATAAGCTGATGAATTCTGATTCATTATATAATTTGCCTGATGCCGTTTACTTCTCCGTTTAGTACTAATGTTAGTTGTGGTATTGTTTATTGATGGCTGATGGGATCTGATACTCGACTGATTTGTTGTCTGACATTATGTGTTATGTGCATTTAATTAAACTCAACAAGAAAGGATAATAATAATGATGAAGTGGCAAAGTGTTTTGTTTGGTGCATAATATTTAATAAATAATATGACACATATTCTTAATTTTTACTTTAATTTTTATTCCTTGCTTACATAATATATTTTGAATCATCCAAAAAGAATAGCGGATCATAACTTTTATTACTATCTTTTATATATATACACACACATATATATCGATAAATTAATAACATATGGCAAGAGTTTTACTCCTTGAAAGTTGATATATTAATTTTCATATTTAACAATTGTACAATACTATTTTCCCTCTTAACTTCACATTTTGACTTGACAGTAAATTAATCTTTTATATATTTTTTTTATGTATTTCTAAATTAGATGAAGTCATCACGAGTTTAACTACCAAATGAAAAAAAAATTCAATCAAATAGTGTAACATATGCAAGTGGATATTAGGAGGGGTGTTTAATATTACACTTAACAATTAGGGGTTGTTTGGTTCAATGGATATTTTGAGGTAATGTACAATTGTTATACAGTCGATCATGGTTCAAAAACGGTTCCGTTTTTTTTGAGTAAAGAAACGGCAATAGTTATATTTAATAAAAATCTTGTATTTATGATGTGATCAAAATAAAATGAAACTATAGTATATTTAAATTGAAACTGAATAATATGTCTCACATATTGAGTATATTATCAAATTAAGCTATAGTTGAATTTAAATAATATTTTAGTTGTGCTGAAATGAAAATATATTATGTATAAAACAAAACTGAATAACATGTCTCACATATTAAGTATATATTCTCAAATGAAAGTGTAGTTGAATTGAAATGATACTTTAAGTTGTGCCTAAATGAAAGTACGGTATATATAAAATGAAACTGAATAACATGTCTTACATATTGAGTATATATTGTTAAATAAAACTGTAGCTATATCAAAATGATACTTGAGAATTGTGTTGTAATGAAACTATAGTGTATATTATAAAATGAAACTGAATAACAATTTCACATATTTGAGTGTATATTGTCCAATGAAACCGTAGTTGAATTAAAATTATACTTTAGTGGTGTTGTAATAAGATTGGAGTCTGTATAAAATGAAATTCAATAAATTGTCTCACATATTTAGTGTATAATGTCAAATGAAACTATAGTTGAAATAAAATGATACTTTAGTTGTGATGAAATAAAACTACTATACAATGTATATATAAAATGAAATTGAAGACGTTATACAAACATAAGTAATTAGATGAAACGGGTGGCATTTCTTTTAATTAAAAGAAACAATACCGTTTTGGACCATGGTCCACAGTAAAATTTACCGGTGGTGTAACATTTTGAAAATCTTGCTTCTCACATAACCTAAGAATGTGGTAGCTAGGAATGTGTTTCCCATGAAAGTTACCAAAAATGAACTAAAACAAAGTCGAAATCTCATATTCCCTTAAACCAAACAAGAGAATATGATATTACGATATTCGCATTCTTAAGGTTATGTGAGATAATCTAAATAAAACACTCGATAAGTTAATCTATATTAGGAGTATTAAAATAGTGAAGTTTGTATAGTTAAGTTGGTGATAATTACAAAATGTCACATATTTTTTTTGTTATATTCTTACATTCAAAATTGGACATATAAGACTCTGTTTGGCAGAGCTTATTTAGGTGCTTATAGCTTATTTTAAGCTACTAATAAGCTATAAGTTCTGTTTGGTAATGTTTTCAAAATAAGCTAGTAGCTTAAAATAAGAGCTTATTTTGAAACGCTAACTGGGGTAGCTTTTCAAAATAAGCTAGTAGCTTTTTAAATTTTTTCCATCTTTATCCTTATTATTTTAAATAAATGACATCCTTTACCCCTATCGATTAAAACCCTTTTGACATTTTATTTGTTTGGTTGTAATTTCAGTTTGATATTTATGTTTGAACATTAATTTTTATATGAACTAATCTTATGAATTATAAATATTTTTTTTACTTTATATATTTTCAAATATATGTTCTTACTTTATATTTTATTTAAATATATTGATTTCATTATTTTATATTTTAATATATAAACAAACATATTTAAATTTAAAATTATTTAAATTGTATGAAGATGTCCTTTTTAGTCTTTTTACATTTATCAGCTTATCAAAAGCTAATTTTACCAAACACTTTTAAGCATAACAGCTCTTCAGATTTCAGCTTCGAGCTTATAGCTTTTCAGTTTTCAGCTACTTTTCAACTTTCAGCTACCTTTTCAGCTAGGTTTGCCAAACATAGCCTAAATCTGCATTGGGCATACCATCACTATGCGCGAGGCATGTGCCATCGCTAGTGTTATATATATATATATATATATATATATATATATATATAAATGGGTTCCCGTGTGGTTGGCTTTCTCCGGTGCGGTTGTGTGGTTGCTTAAGTGCGGTAGGTTTCTTTCTTAAGGTGCGTGGTTTGTGTGCTTAAGGTGCGTCAGTGTTAAAACTTAATGTGCATTAATTAAAGTTTTAGGTGCGTAATTTTCTTTTTAAAGTGCGTTGTTTTCTTTTCTAAGGTACCTGATTTGTATGCTTAAGATGCGTCAGTTTTTGAAACTTAATGTACTCCATTTTAAAACTTTAGGTTGTGGTTTGTGTTCTTAAGGTGCGTGGTTTGTGTACTTAAAGTGCGTCATTTTAAAATTTTAGGTGCATGATTTTTGTTTTTAAGATGCATTGTTTGTGTGCTTAAGGTGCGTGGTTTGTATACTTAAAATGCATTATTTTAATGGACACGAAATGCTATACTCGCTCTTGAACCCTTCCATATATATATATATACACACACACAACTGCCCATGATGCAGTGATGTCAAGTGGACCCGCTATTTACACACACAACTGCCCATGATGTAGTGATGTCAAGTGATCCACTATTTACATTCATATATATATATATATATATATATATATATATATATATATATATATATATATATGTGAAGCAGCCAGAGAGGAAGCCTCATCAACCATACATTGTATTTGTAGTAGCTAGCTACTTACACAAGAAAGCTAGCTGCAACAACCAACATGACAAGAGAGAGTTTAGTTAAATTCTCAAAGATGGCAAAGCCATATTTGGCTGTCATCTTCTTGCAGTTTGGGTATGCAGGCTTGACTATTGTTGTCAAGTTTGCTCTCAATGAAGGCATGAGCCCCTATACTTACTTAGTCTATAGGAATGTCTTTGCAGCTCTCGCCGTCGCTCCTTTTGCCATCTTTTTCGAAAGGTATGCCATCATTTTCATATATTTAAAATTAATAAAAATTGAACTTGAAATCGATCGACCTCTTTTCTTATATATAAGAAATAAGTCAAGCTTGGTTGGACAGCTCAGTTGGTCATATGGGTGAAGTTTGAGAAGAAAGACTAACGATCAAGTCTCCTTAAAGTGAGGGGCTCCTTATGCACAGTAAGCAAAGATCTAGCTTCTATGTTCAGTTGAGTTACTATGATTTACATCATCCAAGATGCTCGGCCAGGGGTTTAGCCTCTATGTTCAGCTGAGTTACCATGATCCTCCCAAATGCTCGGGTCAGTGGTTTAGCTTGTATGTTCAGCTAAGTTACCATGATGTTCCTTCCAGATGCTCGGGTCAAGGCGTGGGGGGCACCCAAGGTTGGTACAAGGTTCTAATTAATTTCGATTCTGGGAGTTATCTATTGACCACCTTGACTTGAGTCAGTCAGCTATGAGCAACTTAGATTGGTTTACTTTCCTGTGGTCCTTTGCCAGCTAGAGCCACCATACAATATTCAACCTAAGTGAATTTTCTCATAAATCAAAGGATAAAGATTGGTACATTAATAATATATACACACTAAGTTTGTTTGTATTATTTTTCTATGCAGGAAAGTTAGGCCTAAGATGACAATTTCCACTTTGTTGAAGATAACGGTCCTTGGTTTAGTAGGGTATGTATATATGATTTTTCTACCAAGCAAATTAACTTTGTTGTTGATATAGTATGTATCGAGTACAATCATGTATATTATACTTGATAGTATTGATTATTATTAGTATACAAGATTATTATTATTATTATTATTATTATTATTATTATTATATTTATATGCAGGCCAGGTATGCAGCTGTTTTACTTAGGGATGCAATACACAACGGCAACTTTTACTGCATCATTGTACAATGTTCTTCCCGCCATTACATTTTTATTGGCTTGGATCCTCAGGTACCTTTTAATTCATACACCAAACTTATATATTAAAATGGACTAGATAAAAACTCTCAAGAACAAACAATAAATTTACTATACTTAAAAAATACTGAATTTCTCTAGTCGGTAAGTCAAAAAGTCAACGGTAGGTACGGTTTATTGTTCATATTGTTGCAGTGTAATGTTATAACGGTAATACACACTCTTTCCGTAAAATAATACTACGTAAATAGTAATAATAATAATAGGTTGGGAAAGTAGTTATGAACAGTAATAATAATAATAGATTGAGAAAGTAGTTATGAACAGATATTGCATTGTAATAGAGTCAGTTGTACTCAAAATAATAATAATAATAATATTCAATACAATAATTAACAAAATTCAAAACATAATTAATAAAATTATATCATTCCAATGAGATTATGCAAGTAATTCAGACATGGAGTTTATGACATTAAAAACTAGAAGATCAATTACACAGATGAAATATAAACAAATAAATAGAGTTGTACGTTGTTATGATTATGGTACATTGTTTTCAGTAGAGCTGTCCAGATTGCAATGTGGAGAGACAGGGAATGATGAAGTTGGAGGAGGTGTGATTATCTAAAGAGGTTTTAAAAGCGTATTTTTGGATTAATAAAAGAAATTGTTAGTTATTCCTTATGGCATGTAGTGTTAAGAATAACTAATATTATAGGACATTGAGAATAGTTATTCTCAAAACGTACCCATTTCCTAGTATAAAAATAACTAAACGATCTAAGATTTTTTCTGCAAAATGATATTTCATTCTCAACTATATATTTTTCGCGAATCAAAACGCTAATGAATAATGAAGCACACAAAGTGATTATGGTGAGATGATATATATGCAGGATTGAGAAAGTGAATATGAGGAAAGTGCATAGCCAGGCAAAGGTTTTGGGAACAGTAGTGACCATTGGGGGAGCCATGATTATGAGTCTTGTTAAAGGACCAAACATTGGATTGCCTTGGACCAAACACACAAACCTTATCCAAACTGCCGCAAATGCTCTACATTCTCAGCAAGACATTCTTAAAGGGGCTGTCATGATCATAGCTGCTTGCTTCTTCTTGGCCAGCTTCATAATTCTTCAGGTTATTATAATATATTTTACGAGTAATATTCTAATTAAATGTCTTCCACTATAATTTTAAAAATTCAATTATTTTTCGCTCCCCGTCGTCCATTAATCTTCCTTTTCTGTTTTTAAATTATGACATTATCACACTGTTCGCAGTTTATAATATTATTCAAGAGTAAATTGTTGAAATAGTACCTCGATTATAGTGATTTTCATGAATGCATATGTTTCTTGATCGAAATGCACCAATTAATTAAGTGTTTTGTTTAACAGGGAATTACACTGAAATCATATCCAACTGGACTATCTCTTACTACTTTGATATGCACTATGGGAGCATTGCAAGGCTCTGTGGTAGCCTTAGTGGCTGAGAGGAAAAATCTTGCAGCCTGGGCCTTACACTGGGACACTAAACTCTTATCCATGGTTTACAGTGTATGGAATTCTCTCTTTTCTTTTCTGTTTTTTTAATGAAGAGAAATACAATAGATTTAATTTTAAGGATTTAATTATTTGCAGGGAGTAATTTGCTCGGGAGTTACATATTACTTGTCAGGGATAATCATGAAGAAAAAGGGACCTGTTTTCGTCACTGCATTTAATCCTTTAAGCACGATTATCTCTGCAATTATGGGGTCATTTATCTTAGCTGAACAGTTGGACCTTGGAATGTATGTCTTTCGCCCTTCCCTTCTATGTGAATATGTGATTAACTAGAATTTATGTTATTATTGATTATTTATGTTAAATTGGGAGGAGAATTTAAGTTATTATTGATTATTATAATGGTAGTTTAGGATTGTCCCTCATCATCGTCTAAAACTTAAAAAAAAAAAAAAAAGGAGAAATGCATTCGGACCTGTCAATTAGTTGAGGCATATCCCGTAATTTATCTCATATACCCGTTCTCAGAGTAGGAGGCCGGGGTGATTACTCTTAGGTTTAGGGTTCAAACTTATACCCAAAAAAATGTATTTTTAGTCATACAATTATGCAAATTTAGTCCATATATTTTTATTGTTACAAAATACATCCTGATCAAACAATGAAACTGTGAACCTTCATTATGATCAATTTGATTCTTAATCTATATTTCTGATTAAAATGTTTTGGTAAATACTAAATTACACATATGGTTATATTTTTTCTCGTAATGGAGGTTAACAATATGATTTGATTCATCTTATTCAAAAAGTTTATTTCATGTTTTCAACTCATCATAGCACTTGAATTGATGTGTTCCCTTTCTCGATTGTATTAATTAATAATATCATAGGGCTTTGGGAGCCGTCGGGATTATGGTTGGACTATACATGGTAATATGGGGCAAGAAACATGACAATGTTCCGCCGGAATCAACCATCGACGGTCGGGTAGTTCCGGTGGATGAACTACCGTCGACATTAGTCAAGCCTCCAACTAATCAAGAACCCTTTGATACTACTACAGCAGATGTTGCCGGAGATGATGCAGTTTAGTCTGAATTGAAATACCAAGAGATCAAAATGAAGCATAAACATGTTGCAGTGGGCGCTAGGCGCTAGTCGGGCGGTATTCTAATGCCTAGCACCTAAGCGGTCTAGGCGGTACCTAAGCGGCGACTTAGAAAAACAAAAAATTAATTCATGTGTGTGGGTGTATGTCATATATTATATTATATATATTATATATATATATATCTTACTTCTCTTACTTATATAAATAAATAAATTTAAAAATATATAAATATAATAATAAAATTAACAAGGTCGACTCGCTCGAGTTAACTCGGCTAACTCTACCGAGTTGGGCGAGTTAACTCGGCCAAATTCGGTCCAATCGGCCGAGTTAGGCGCTAGGCGGCCTTCTAAGCAGTCGGCCACCTAGGCGGACGCCTAGGGAGCAATCTGCCTCGGTCTAGGAGCGCCTAGCGCCTAGGCGGGGATTTTTGCAAGCAACCGAAGCAAGAAATTAAATCTCTGCTTTTATGCCTCTTAGGTTTACTTTTAGTCGGTAAGAAAGGGTAGGGAAAAATGGTCTCTCCTCTTCCGATGTATCAAAATCAATCTCATAGACTTAGGATGTGTTATTAGCTCCAGCTTTTCTCCTTTGAGTTTTTGTTGTCTTTGTACATGAACATGTATATACTAGTTGAATAAAGCCCGTTGCACATTTGAATAAATGTCCAATGTTAAAAAAAAAATTGTATAATTATATTATCAAAATAAATAAATAAGAACTACTATAATTTCACATAAATTTGATAATTAAATTCTTAATTTATTTCTATTTAATTTATATTATTCTAACAAAATATTCGTATAATATACTAAGTAATATATTGATATCCTCATCAATCATAGTCAACATTCAACAAGTTAATTATACCATCAAATATATAATTGAAAAAATAAATTTTTAGTCCCTCAATTGTTCCTTGCTAATTGTTTTAGTTCCTAACTTTTATCTTTACATTATACTAATTTGTCTTTTCAAAAAAAAAAGGTACAATTTTAATTTCCTGGAGAAACAAAACTATTAAACTCTATTAAAATTTTACTTAGTGCATGGATATTTTATAATTTTATTATGTTTATCATTTATGATTTTTTTTTAATTTTGGTATTTCATTTGCAAAATATATAATTGATGACCTTCTTCAATTCATTAAAATTGTTCAATTTCTTGGATTATTTGAATACTCTCTTTGTCAACAAATTCTCCCCAAGTAATTAATATGATTGATTTCAATTTGTTTTTTATTTTTTTCATGGTATTAATAAAATACTTGGTAAATAAATATATAACATATTTTGTGTTATAACTTTGATATTTAATTACAAAATAGTGTAAAAAAGAAGACAATCGGTAATGCAGTAAATATAATTAATTAATAAATTTAAAGGTAAGGAATCTTTACATTCTATTGTAGAAAATAAAGATAATATAACTAAAGAAATTATATCTCTTTTCTTTTAAAATTTTTTGATAATGAATAAATTTTTTTTGAATAGAGGCATTGTAGACATCAAATTCTAAATTTGTCAGACCGAGGTGTGGGGGAGCTAGCTACTAAATTATTTAATTTTGCTGTTAATAGAGGATGATAATAAATAAAAATCTACTCCATGCCAACACACCCCCAATGTACATTAATAAAATTCTGAGAATTAATGATGTTTAACTTGTTCAATTGGAGCCAATTGGATGTCAACATTGTCAATTCTTTGGACAATGGTCCTACCGTTTAAAGTTCAGGTGTAGTTGTATTTCTGATCAACAACTTTGTAGTTAGGTCACACATGTCTGAGAATGATGTAAGAACAATTTTGTCTGATAAAAAAATAATAGTATAATATTTGTAAAGTAATGTACAATTGTACCATTATAGAAATACAGAAAAAAAATATTAATACCATAATGACCTAAATCATTTCTATTAATGCAAAAGCATAATTGAAATATGGAGTCTTGTTCTAAATTATCAAAAGATCAAAAAATTAATTAAACAAAAAGAAAAAAAAATTAACCTAAATTTGGTTTTTAAAAAATGCAAGAAAATACTTTTCAAGGTTCCTTATTTATAATCTTTGATGCTCAACTTTGAATACTATGTATTTAGTCGGACTAATTATTTGACAAAAGTTTATGTTAAATTTTATATTGTATTTTTTAAATACATTCTAACATATTCGTAGTATATGTTTAACAATTATGCTAATTTTGATTGGAAAAATCCTAACTTACTTCATAAGTAGGTGAAGCAAAGCAAACCAAGTCGTAAATTTGTAGCATGTGGGAGTTAGCGGTAGTATTGGACACATGTTGCTCAAAGGGTATCAGACAGATTCGAAATTTCTAGAAGATTACCAGTCTATCCGCAACTCTATCCTATAAATAGAAAACTCCAAGGCTCATAAAAAATTGTCGATTGCATGCTGCCATACCTGTTGAGATTATTGCTAGTGTCATAGTGCTGTGCAAACGAAATCAAGAAGAGAGAATCAAAGCTAACCACATTCATAATAGAGCAACTTTTGAGCTTAAAAGTGAATTATCTAGATTCACAATCCATCATGTTTGTGAAGACAAACAAAACAATTGCACTTTGAAGTTGTGGTTGGAGATCTATTGCTCAAGGCAACTCTGTGGTTGATCCTTGGAGTAGAGAATCAAGTGTTGAAGATTGGAGGGGACAACCGAATTGAAGGAACGCTGCTGCGATTATAGTGCTTTGTGGATAAACTGTAACCGATTTTACTTGTATTTTGTGACAAAGAATACTAGTGAAAACCTCTTTGAACATTAAGGAGAAGAGTGGAGTAGGAAGGTGTCGAACCACTATAAAAATTCCCTCTCTCTATCCTTCTTATATTCTGCACTTTACTTTTCCAACTGATCAAATCATTACTTCACACATGTAACACACCTCAAGCTTTTTAAAACGAAAAATAGCGAGCGCTACAATTTTCTAAGTCTTCCGCAGACTATCACTTACACTTAGCTGGTGATCAATAAGCTCTATTTTGAAAATTTTATAAAGTTTTAAAAAGTCTATTCACCCACCCCCTCACATGACTTCTTCTAGACTTTTTATCAACCCGACCGGGACCAAAAGACCAAGGTTTCACAATGCAAGATGAACCATCGTTAATCGTGCTTAGGCGTTAGCTGCCCGCCTAGATTATCACTGTAATTGGTGGTTTAGGCGGCCGACCGCCTAGGTCGCCTAAGCATCGACTAGGCCGCCTAGTGGGTTGATCAGTTATTGTTCCCTTTTTTAATGGGTTAGTCACTTAAAACGATATTGTTTTGAGCTAAATAACCCTAAATCGTTCAAACCCTAAATATTTTTTAGGTTAGTATTTAATATTTTAGTATAAACTATTAAAGTATTAAATAATTTATATTTTATAATAATCAAGTCTTAAAAAAATTAAAAAAAAAAACAAATTAAACAAAATTTAAAGAAAAAAAATGTGGGCGCCTAGGCGCAGATTAATTGGCACCTTGCGATTGTTTCAACCATGGGTATAACAATTTGTATAACGCATGTAACTAAATACATGTCATTTCCAAGACCTTGTGGTCTAGTGGCACCCATACGGAAGGGGGTTCGAGCCTCAGTGGAGGCGATATTGACTCTTTGTGCTTCAGTAAGTTGAGAAACTAGTTATAAACAGATACTGCATTGTAACAAAGTCAGTAGTACTAAAAAAAAAAAAGATAAACATTTTATTTAATTATTATGCATTATTCACACCAAGCTTAGAGCATCACCATCAAGTGTTTATTTGAAGGTTTTTGTAGGTTTTTATGTTTAGGTGGAGGTGAGAGGAGACAATTTTTTTTTAACAATTATATTTGTGTGTGCGTGTGTCGAAACCTACAAAATTAATTGCAATAGTGATGAGTAAGGTCGTACCCACAGAGATTGGTTAGACTTATTTTTAGCAATAAATTTAATAAATAATGATATGAGAATTGAAACTTAAATACCAACAATAAAATGGAAAATAATATCAAATATCAAATAAATATCAATAACAACTACTCCAACTAGTATCCAACCCAAGGCATAATATCAATTCAATTCTAACAAGACATATCATTGATTTGCCGCCTAGGCACTAGTCTACCGCCCAACTAGCGCCTACTGCAACCATGATATGTATATGTATTAGATCATATGAGAACAAGAATTTAGGAGAAAACTAAAAACTAATCTCAGCCTTACATTTAGAAAAATCAGATGGATTAGATTTACAAAAAAAAATAATAATAATAAAAAAATAATATACAGTGATATTTTCGTAATTATTAGCAACTTTACTGTATAAACTTGAACACTAAAATCTGCACTTCTTAGAATTTTTCAGGAATGCACATTTAGTTGTTACGGTATGCATATTTAATATTAACAAAATGCACATTTAGTATTAAAACATTGTACTTGTAAAAATGTGAAAGTGCATTACACTTATGGCATGTTTAGTTCATGGGATAGATAAGAAATGGAATGACATTCTTTGGATCGGAATAGACCTATTCCATTGTTTTGTTCGGTCATTTTGTAATGGGAATAACATTCCTAGGATTGAGCTATTACCTTTGCAAAGAGAATAGTCATTCCTAGGGGGGTTTGGTATTAGCTATTCCAATGTTCTTGGGAATAGCTTTTATATTACAAATACCAAAAATACACTTTACACATTATTTAGTATTTATATTTAATAAATATAATGTATTATATAAATGTATATGTTTAATTAATTATAATTTCTATCTATCAATAATATATATTTAAATGCGTGCGCACATATATATTATACAAATACTCGTGTCTTAGTTTTAAAAAACTAAATATTATATTCTTCTAAAAAAAACTAAATACTCCGTATTATATTAGTTTCTTTAAAAAAATAAAAACAAAAAAAAAACAAAAAAAAGGGTCATAAAGTTAATTAAAAGCTTTCATTGGTCTATTGGACTTTTTTCATTCCTATAAATTTTCATTTGTATTAGCATCAAAATTGCTGTAGTATCTAATACTCTTTTCTTTAAAAAGAAAAAAAAAATTGAATTAGTAATTTAAAGTACAAATAAGATGTGTAATATTGTTTCACGTATAATACTTTTTTTTATTAAAATGTAATAATATTCTATACTAAAATATATGACATGTCTCACTTTGAAAGACGGTCTCACTCAATACTTATTCAATAAGTTATAAGATGTTTGGTAAATGAAGAGTAATTTAAAATAATAACATATTTCAAAACATTACTCTTTATAAAATTTCAAATTAAGCTCTTAACTTGTGATTTTAATTTTAATTTATTGTTTCATTTTTATACTTTTATTAAAGCGTATCTCTTTCCTCTTTTACCTCCACAACTTTCAACCTAGCTACAAATCCACCATATTTATATGCTTGATGCTTTTAGTTATATATATGGGATCGGACCCAGTTTATAATTGTTGTGAAGTGTACAAATGATACACATGTTACTCTATATTTATTGGTTAATTATGTGCCAAAACATAGTTAGACTAATTAGGATGATTGTTTTACGTTCTGTACTACAGTTTGGGTCTGCTACGGAAGATGTTGTGTCTGAGTCAATGTGTCACACAGAACTGGGCGAAATTCTCTATCTAAACTTTGTTAAGAGAACACATTTTCTGGCAGCATTTTAATATGTGTGATTCTCCTTAGTTTGAGGACATTTTACAGCATGATTTCAGAACTATTTGGTCCAAGCATTTCACTATAAAAGGAGGCATGAAGGAGGGATCAATACAAGAATTCAGCTTCACACCAAAAAAAAAAAAAAAAAAATACAAGAATTCAGCTTCACACCAAAAAAAAATAAAAAATACAAGAATTCAGCTGCACTAAATCTGATTATTATCCAAAGCTATTTACTTTATTATTATCTCTCATCTACGTTTATTCTAAAGGCTCTACAAGGCTATCACATGAATGAACAAAATCCTTGGTAAAACGTGATCATGGTGATTCAAGATTGGCTTCCCTGGTTACCTTCTTTACTTTATCTTTTTTTAATTATCTTTTATTCTTTACTTATCTTTTATTAACTTTATCTTTTTTTAATTTATCTTTTATTCTTTACTTATCTTTTATTATTTTTGTATTAAACTATTTCTCTGACACAAGCCATAATGCAAATAAGTATTCAATTAAAATTGAGTAAGAACCATTTAGGTAATTCTTGCATTTAAGACTCGCGAATCTTTTTCATTTATAAAATTAACCTATCATTTTTCTCTTTATTTTTCAATATTTATAAAATTAACCTATCATTTTTCTCTTTAAATTGTATCCAATACTTATTACGTATGATATGCATGATTATATCGAAAGCAAAAGCATAATAACATCAACCAACAATCTCCAACAAAAGTCCAATATGACACCCACCAAAATTTATCCAAATTGAAAGAACAAAGATTCTCAACTCCCATGGACCAAGTTCTATTTTGGATTGTGAACATTGATCCAAAATAACTTTCAAAATATGTACATGTAAATAATTCTTTAATCTTTATCAAGATAGTATTTGTTTTAAGACTTTTTGAATCTTTTTGATTTTGTAACGACCACTCTTTTGGAATGGTAATAGATATGCAATTGCACTACATATTAATTGGCATCGATAAGAAGTCAAGAGTTTAATCTTTATTAATGATTCTTATTATTGATTAGTCATGTTTTATTAACTACCAATATTGATCTCGTCTAAAATATTTTACCATGTAATAATTCCAAATAAATATGAGTTATTATATATTAACTTTTTAAATTTACAATCAACTGAGATCAAGTATACCATACATCTTTACAAAATATAATTCTTATTCCATCTGTCCCATTTTATAAGTATATAAATCAATAAAGACCAAAAAAGAATAAATGGCTAATTTTATATCGATGGAGGAAATAACGATGTAGAGGAAAACAGGGTAGAGATTCTCTGCAATGACACTGTTGTAGACCAATTGACAGGGATGTAGCGCAGCTTGGTAGCGCCTTTGTTTTGGGTAAAAAATTTCACGAGTTTCAATCCCTTCATCCCTACCTATTCTTCTCCTCTGGGCAGCCTCTTACACCTACCTATACGGAGAGGAGGGCCTTGCTGAACGCTAGCTTTACCTCTATGACAGACCATTCTTTCAGTATAAGTTATTTTTAATTTAATTTTTTCATAATATTAAGTTAGTATTAATATATAAAGTTTAAATATTTTGAAACTATATTAAAATGACTATTAAATACAAAATTTTAAATTTAAATTAATATATAAAATTTAAATATTTTGAAACTATATTAAAAAATTAATATATAAAATTTAAATATTTTGAAACTATATTAAAATGACTATTAAATACAAAATTTTAAATTTAAACTATATTAAAATGACTATTAAATACAAAATTTTAAATTTAAAAATAACTAAAAACACTAAAGAAATTAAGCAAAGATAAAAGAATTAGTTTGACCAATAAATAATAAACAAGATAAGTAAAATATGACAGAAGTAGTATACTTTTAAATTGTATCGAATCCATTATCCAATACTTTAGGTATGATATGCATAATTATATCGAATACAATAACTATACTAATAGTAAATTTTTATTTTTTTTGGTAAATTCACGGGGTCTTTCTCCGTCCGTGTCCACCCACGTTCGCTCCGGGAGGCACAGGCCAGCAGAGTCGTCACTTGTGGAAATCAAACCCGGGTTCTCCCGAAATTCTTCCCCACACAGAGAGCTCATTTGCCACTTGAGCTACCCCATTGGGTTTATACTAATAGTAAATGTGTATTAACATCATCACCTTTCAATAACAAGCTGATGGAGCTTAATCATGTAACCCTCCAAAACATTTTGCAAAATGATGCTTTTGATCCCTAGAGTTTTAACAAGATTCTAACATTAGGGAACCAAATCCACACCATAAATTAACTGGGTGCGTTTGGTTCTGATATGCGAATCGAAATCGGAATGGGTATCAAATATTTGGTAATGATAATGAGTTTTGGTGAAAGTATTTAGCATGTTTGGAAGTTGGGTGGAATGGGAATAATTATTAATAGTTGGAGAAGAAAGGAGGAAGGGTGATGAAACCCTTATTTAATAAGGGTATGGGTTTTGTCATTAATGGGGTATTCCAAACCCATAGTAGCATTCACAAAACCTATCAACCAAACACAAGCAATCACTTTCATACTCATTCCTTATGCCTAAACCCACCAACCAAACACACCCTAAATTTATATCACTATATTAAACATGTCATTCCCTTATTTTATTCAATACTCATTATTAAATTATCACACCCAAAAAACATGTCGAAAATAGTCGTGAATAAATTGAAGAACGCCGCGTAATTTCACCCGAAACATATCAAAATTACACATGAAAGCGGACCTTTTTCTCTATACAAAAGAGGATTGGACATAGCAGAGTACTGAATATTCGACTCGGAGACCTGTCACGAGTATGGTGAAGCTCATCCCACCATTATTTCACTCAAGATACCAAAACATGGCTTATAGCGTGCATGAGAACAACAGCAGACAAATGGGAGCGGTTTGGGCGACAAAAAATTATTACTGAAGAAAGAATTACTCGCAAGCTAGAATATCAATAGCAATAGTTTCTTGGTCAGATGAAGAATGGTTGGGCCTCAGAATGGATAATTAATTGGATTTGGTTGCAAGGCTTTCTGGACGATCTCGGTCTGCTCTTTAACATGAACCTGATAGAAACCGGTAGCTGTGGCAGCTGAAGGAGCACGGCCAACATACTTAATGTCATCCATAGTGCCTCTGCCAAGGGCTTTCATGGCAGTACACAGGCGCGGTGCAATGTAATTATAAGCGCCCATGTTCATGGGCTCTTCCTGGCACCAAACTATTTCCGCATCTGAAATAAAGATATTAAAATATGATGAGATAAGCTGCAATCCAGGAAGTAAAACTGTAAGATTTCAAAGATGGAGGAGGACACACTTGGATATCGCTTCAATTCACGTTGGATGAGGTCATATGGGAAAGGACAAAGTTGCTCAACCCTACAAATTGCAACGTCTTTTCCACTAACTTTCTTTCTCTCCTCATCAAGCTCATAGTATAACTGCAAATAAATATACAAAAACCAGATAGAAGTTTGCATGAATACATCAAATTAATGAAAACATGCACTTTTTCAGCAGAGCAAGATTCAAAATCAGGAATCATTAATCATGTCGTCTAAAGTTAAAAGAAACAACCTAGCAGGAATTCTTGCATAGGGAGAGTTAAAAGAAAAGGGCATAGAATCAGCAGCCTGGAAGGAAAATGTTACACACCTTCCCTGAGCAAAGAACCAGACGTCGAATACCCTCCTCCAGATCTGAATGGTCATTCTGATCCTTGATGAGACGCTTAAATCTGGTGCCTTGTTTGTCAAAACCGGGGTGCCCTTGAACATCATCAAACTCAGATAGATTTGACTTGCAGTCCTTGTGACGAAGCAAGTTCTTTGGAGACATCACAATGAGAGGTTTACGGAAATCCCTATGAATCTGAGAAAGACAATAGACATCAGAAAAGAATATATGGATACTTAAAGTTCGTTCTCATAAACTCTCAAGTCTCCACTTACTTGTCGTCTCAGTACATGGAAATAGTTGGCAGGAGTAGTAACATTCACCACCTGCCAATTGCATTCCTGGATTTGCTTTCTTAGGGTTGGTTCCATCTCAGGGATAACATATGGATTATCATCGCTCATCTGCCAATAAATTTAAAATGCCAAAGATTGAATATAAGTAACTGTTGTCAAAGCATTTTAAGGAACGGACTTTATTATGAATTTATGCCAATAGATTATGGTAAGAAATATAGAAGAGCCAGTTTGCAAATAAAAGGTGCAACCCTTACGAGATCAGTGCAAAAGCATACTGCATTTTGCATGCAGTGACATTCACAGATATGAAAGTACCTCTGTGATTCATTATCTAAAGAGCACTGGGGTTGTATTTAGGTCCTGCATCTTCTCCTCTCATCCAAAGGGAAGTGCAAACTAAATGGTATAGAGCTGTACTATGGTCAGAACATAACTCCTATTTTCTTACTAATGATTCCAATAACCTTGTTGAGTAGGAGGGAGTCAATTTTAACATGATGCACATGCAAGCCTCACTTTTAAGATCTATGACACTAAATGAAGCACTGGATGGACATTCGTTACTTACCATTGACAGAGTAGTATCTTTTAAAAGAAATAGTGTCATACTTCATTCAAAAGCAATACAATTACACAACTAACCCGAAATGGAAGGCTAAAATAATCATATGCACAATGAATTAGAAAAAGGCTAATAGAAGGGAAGCCATAGGAAAGAAGTAATAGCAGGCAATCGTGTTTTATTGAATGGCCTGTAGACACAATACCTGAAGAAAGCGTTCCAGACGTGCACTGGAATGCTCAGGGCCTTGCCCATCATAACCATGTGGTAAAAGCACAACTAACCCTGTCTGGCGCAGCCACTTTGCCTCCCCACTGCTTAAAAATTGGTCAAAAATCACTTGTGCTCCATTGGCAAAATCACCAAATTGGGCTTCCCAGAGAACCAATGCATTTGGATTTTCCATGGAATAACCCAATTCAAATCCCAGAACACCAAATTCCGAAAGAGAGCTGTATGAAAAACAGAAGAGATATTGAGGATCAGCTACCTACCTGTCACATATATCTATATAAACAGATACTGATAGAATTTGATAAGGACAAAAACCAAAAGACCACAATTTTACATAACTAAACATTCTCAAGGAATATGTAGTGATTCAAGATTAGGACTGCAAAATTGACAATTTCAATGCGGACACAATCCTTTTTGGTGATGATTGATGAAGAAGCATAGAAGCCTAAACTTTATCCCTTTATTATTAATAATAATAATAATAAAGACAGGCTGAACAAGACAGTGGTGCCGAGCATTGGCTTAGTAAATAGTAATGTTAACTGCCAAACTTAGAAAAGCTGAAATCAGATGCCATAATTTTGACCTTTTAGGACTGGTTTAAATCAGTTCAAATGGTTCAACATGGCAAACAGTGTTGAGCAGTGGCTTAGTTATGTGAATTACCTAAACTAGATCAGCCAAACATCTGATGCCATATCTTTGATTTGTTTAGTACTGGTTTAAATCAGTTAAACGTACGGTTAAACCTTCTGGCCAATGAAGTAACCAACCATAGCTAAACAGAAAAACAAATCACACACAAAGTCTAGGACTAATTAAATAGAAATAAAACTTCCTGAAACAAGAAAGATGAATGGAAATATCAATATGAGTAGAGCATTCTATTCAATGAAAATATAGTTTTGCATGTGATGCCTCCCAAGTTCTTATACTTTGAATCATGGAGTTGTGACTTTATTGATCTAAACCAGTAGACTTCCTCCTCAAAGAACAAAAGAGATCAGAACATATATTAACAAGTAATCTTAGTAAAAAAGATGCAATCAGATTTACCTGTTGCTTACGGTGAACATCTCTTCATTTTGGTTCAACATGATATGATCCAGAGGACAGTACTGCTCACCTGTCTCTTGGTCATGGAGAACAGAATGCCTGTGACTAAAGGTACCTCTTTCAACATCCTGGCCACTCAACCTTACATGATTTCCTTCCACAAGAAGTGTTGCAAAAGCAAGTGCTTCACCTAGTGCCCAGTCAACACCTTCCCCTGTTTCAATCATCTTGTTGCGGTCATCAAAAATCCTTTTCACAGCTCTATGAGGCTTAAAATTTTCTGGAAGGGTAGTGATTGATTTTCCAACATTTTTCAGGATCTCCGGTTTCACACTATCAAAAAAAACATATAAAGAACCTCAAATTGCAAAGTTTTCAAATCTGCTTTATCAAAAATAATTCTTCTTTTGCAACAGTGGAATATAAAATATAATTATACACAAATTTAGAAGAAAAGTAGTAACATACTTTAAGTAGAGGAAAAACCCCACCTCATTCAAAGAGTCAATGATGGGATGTAAACCCTAGACATTGGTCCAGAGGCCTACTGACTCTAATGGATAATGATAATTGATCAATAATTATGGACAAAGTAGAAAATATACCCTGTATTTCGGACACGTGAAAGCTGTTCAGGAGACTTAAAACCAGACCAAAAGGCTGAAAGCCAATCTCTCTTTTGCGTAACATAGTCTTTGCTAGCAACAAATTCCTCATTGAGGATTGAATTAATCTTTTTCTGTATCTTTTCAATACCCTCCTTTGTCACATTACCAGACTCTAGAAGTTTCTTTTGATAGATCTCCAATGCTGAAGGATGATTTCGGATGACCTATAAAACCATTCAAAGATACAATTGGAGATACTCTACTGATGGTAACACCAATACATAAAATTAAACCACAAGCAAGACTGCAATGCTTCCAGTGGTCTAGATTGCAGACAGTGACAACTTAACAAGAAGTTTAAAATGAATCTAATATCTAAAAGAATAATTAGTCCATCCAAGGAAATTATCAAGGACTAACCTTGTACATTTTTGGTTGGGTAAAAGATGGTTCATCTATTTCATTATGTCCATATCGCCGATAACAGACAATATCAACAACAACATCTGAGTGGAATGTTTGACGCCACTCTGCAGCAAGTTCACAAGCATGTACTACAGCCTCAACATCATCACCATTGACATGAAAAATTGGGGCATTCAAGGCTTTGGCAACATCAGTACAGTATTGAGAAGATCTTCCAGACCTAGGATCAGTTGTAAAGGCCACTTGGTTATTTACAACAATGTGTATTGTTCCACCAGTTGTGTAGTTTGGAAGAGCACTAAGATGCAATGTCTCGTAGACAACACCTTGCCCTGCAAAGCTACCGTCACCGTGAATCAAAACACCCATGTTTCTGGTCCTATCCACATCATTAGTATAATACTGCTTTGCTCTAGTTTTTCCAACTACAACAGGGTCCACAGCTTCCAAGTGGCTTGGATTTGCAACCAATGACAGATGAATTCTTTTCCCACCTCTAGTTGGACGATCATAAGAAGTTCCCAAGTGATACTTTACATCACCAGTTCCCACATAACCAGCTTCATCAACGGGTTTTGTACCACCACTAAACTCATTAAAGATCTGCCGAAGTGGCTTCCGAACAACATTACCTAAGACATTTAGTCTTCCTCTATGCGACATCCCAATTACTATACTTTCTACACCTAGATCTGCTGCCCTATCAAACATCTCCTTCATTCCAGGAATTAAGGTCTCACAACCTTCAAGGCCAAACCTCTTTGCAGCTGTCCACTTCGTAGCCAAGAAGTTCTCAAACTGAGTGCTCCACATCAGTCTATCAAGCATAACCTCACGTCGCTCACGATTGTATTCTGTTGGTGTTGGAGTCTCAATCTTTTCCCTCAGCCAATTACATTTATCACGATCAGGAATGTGCATGTACTCATAACCAATCCTTCCACAATAAGCCTGCTCAAGCCGTGTCAATATGGCTCTCAATGTTTGCACAGGACGGTTTTCAGACAAGAAGCCAGACATACTCCACACACCAAGAAAGAATTCCCTATCAAGATCAGCTTCAGTGAACCCATAAGAAGCAGGATCTAAGTCGTCTGGAATTTGTCTCTCCTCTAAGTCCAATGGGTCTAATTTAGCTTTCATGTGACCATTGACCTGATAAGCTCTCACGAGCAACAAGAGGCGCATACTTTCTTGAATTGTTTGGCCAGAAATCCCCGGGGATGTGGTGGCTTGGCCAACAAAATTCCTGAAGAAGTTATCCCATGACTCATCAACACTATTCGGATCTTGCTCCCAAGCCCGCTGAAGCTCCTCAAGATACACGCTGCTCGTCCCATCTAAGAAGCTATCAGTCAACTTGGATAATGGTACAGGCCTTGGGACAGGAGCAGACTGTGCCTTTGGCCTGAGAGCAGTTGCATGAAAATATCTACTATACTGTGGAAGGATACGAGTTCTGGGAAGAGGTGAACCATGCTGTGACAAAGCCCTTCTAACAGCAAGCTTTGCCACTCTTGACCCAGCTCTAAACCACGTCATTCTTATCACTCAACTTTCTCAAATTAAAATGAATACTTAGAAGGTTTAACTCTCTTTCAACCAAACTTCAGCCTTAACAAACAGCCATTATATCTCCAGACCAACCTAGCCAAATATATCACAATAAAAATTCAGAATTCAATCAAAATCCAGAATTATTTATCAAAGTTTTGCTAAAGAGAACTTAATAATCAAAACACAGAAATCAAAGTTAGCAATAGATATAAACTAAAAGAATAAACCTAATCAATCAATCTAAATTAACTTGCTAATAAAACCAGAAGTTGTAGAATACACTACTTCAACCAAATTTCAACCCATGATAATCAAATTGCAGAAATTGAAGCTTACAGTAAAGGCATTGAAGTTCAGTAACTTTACATATGAATCTAAACTTGTAAACCAAGAGTACACTCTTTCAACCAAACCTTATAACTAAAAAAACTCACTATATCTCCAAGTCAACCTAGCAAATAAATCTACAGGCTTCAATCAGAATCTGGAATTATTTTCCAAATAAAACACTTAATAACTAAAACGCATAAAGTAAAGCCTACAATCAACGCAAAATATCAAAATTCAGTAACGTAACCTGTCGATCTAAACTTTGAACAGTCAATCAAAGTTGAAATGTAATGAACGCACTGACAGGGAAAAAAATGAAGAATATATATGAAAACTGAGTATGATCTACTTGAGATAAATCGTTAATAATCAAAATTAAGAAGCCAAATCACAATTCTACTCCAGGATACTCGAATTCAGCATACACATACCACATCGATGAATGAAGATTACAGAGAGAGAAAGATGAAAAGCAGTACCTCTGCGTGTCTGAAAATTAGAAGTGATGAGAGAGAATGAGATGAGAATTCACGTTCAACGGCTGCTGTGGAATCAGGTTCCAGTGTTTCCCACATTCTGGAAGCGGGAGATGACTTTTATTAATATTATTAATATCATTATTTTATTTCCTTTCAGAAAAAATTACTATTCTCGTCCCTTAATTGTTTCTCAATGGTTAATGTAGTCTTTAATTTTTAATTTAAACTAATTTAGTTTTGAATTATTTAAAAATTTTTCAATTAAATCCTTCTGAGAGATAAAATAGCGATTTCTTCATTTTAAAATTTTGTCATTTTGATCTTAAAGGGTTTAATTGACAAAATTTTAAACAACTCAAATATTATATTAGTTAAAAAAATGACTACATTAACAATTGAAGGACCAAAGTGATGATTTATCTTTTTTTATTTATTAACCGTCAGTATTATTGTTTTGACCTTTTTAGTTATGTTTGACACTCCTAACTAAAAAGTTAGTTGCAAATTAAAAGTTAAAAAGCTAGTAACTAATAAATTAACAAAAAAATAACTAAATGAAATTAAAATATTTGGTAAAATTAATTATTAGATTAACTTTAAGTGTAAAAGGAAAACTCTACCGAACAGTGACTTATTGTCTATAAAATTCTGCATGGACTCCTCTAAGTTTTCAACAATATCACTTTCACCCCCAAATTTTAGAATTTTCAACCTAACGTATTGTAAGTTGTAATGGATGAAAACGGTGAAGTTTTGGATCTTGAATGAATGTGCATATATTTATTATTAATTAAAATTTTTACTATATGTGTTCATAATTTTATTCTTTTACTTTATAATCTCTAACACAATAATTTATGATTGGCAAAAACTTGTGTGAGGCCGTCTCACCATGAGACGGGTCGGGTCGGATTGGATCAAAATGTAAATGTAATACTTATACGCACAAATGTCATACTTATATGTTCAAATGTAATACTAATCGGGAATAAAATTTTTGTTACTTATAAGGTTAAATGTAATACTTTTAAGGAAAAATGTAATACTTTTACATTTTGATTTAAAAGTATTACATTTTCATCAAAAGTATTATATTTGCCCTTATAAGTAAGAGACACTTGTCAACATTGCTTATTATGAAAAATGTGTTACTTTTTCTCTTATAAGTAACAAAAATTGTATTCTTGATTAGCGTTATATTTGAACATATAAGTATAACATTTGCACATATAAGTATGACATTTGCATGGTGTTTTGACCAAACCCGACCCGTCTCATGAATAAGGATCCGTAAGACGGTCTCACACAAGTGTGACCCTTTATGATTAGTGATAGTGGTGACTTACTTTTCTTCTTTGCCTTTTTTATCTTTTCTATATAATCAATGAAAAACATGTGACGAGAATATTACTTTTACGATATTTAACATTTTGATAAGTTAATTTGATATCATATATAGTTGAATTTTTTTTAAGAAATAATCTATATATTGTTTGATTTACAAAAGCTAGAGTCTAATAACTTACATAAATATTTTTAAAAAATATTTATCTCACTTATTTATCTAATTACCATTAACTTCACCCCCACCCCTCTTCCACCCTTACCCTTTCATTATATATATAATAATGATCATTGCTAGCTTCCGTCTATATACATAATATACTTACTTTTTTCTACCATCACCTATCTATGTAGCTATATACTTCATTCTTCCTCTAGGTAACCATGCTTTAATTTACTACCATTCGCCGACCTATCACTACAACAAACTATTTTCATTCTTACTTTTTACCATTACCCACAATTATTTATTTATTTATTCACTCCATACTCTAACTGCACACACTATAACTTACTTCTGTCACCGACACAGTAATTTTGTATCACTATCATATTATGTCACTTAATACACATAATTTCATTTTAACATTAAATGATTAAAAAATCAAATATATTATAAAATATAAAATAGTTGAATGTGAATACATTTTCTACCGTTCTTTAATATTCCAATGAGAAAATGAAATTTAAAAAAAAAATACAATTGAAATTAAAAAATGGAAAACATTTTCTGTGGCTAAACAAGTAAACAGGCTCCAAAGTGTAATCATAAAAAAATTAGGGGCTCGAGTGGAATTATCTTCTTTTATTCCTGTATGCTGTATGGAAGCAAAGCTGTAAATGAATTGGTCCGTTTTCTGACAGAAGCCTTTGACATTTAAGGATGTTTGTGGGCCTGGACTGGTTATTTCTTGTAAGAGCCCAATTGGTTAACTGATTTTTTTTTTTTTTTTTGAAAACAATTGAATTATTTTTAATACTTATCATATTACACTTCATTGGGTTGTTATACCATGGACCAAGGTCCACCTTACAAGGTAGACTCTGGTAAAACAACATTAGTATTTTTAGTATTGAAATTATGAATTTTCAAAATGCAATTTGTATTTTTAAATCAAAACACATAACAATTGTACTAAATTTTAAAAAGATTAAATTATGTTGTTGGTTTTCTAATCAGGGAATGGTCATCCGGCGGGCCAACACTACCTGAAAAAGTATAAAAGCTGAGAAAAGATATCGAAATTATAGGAAAATACTCTCAAGTTGCCTCTCTAAAACCTCTCGCGTATATTCAAAAGCGTGTCCCCTTAAAATGACCCAAAAAGGTCTTATATAGTAATATAGGATGACCGTTGGATTCAAGCTCCCTCATAAATACATTAATTAGGCTAATTATGAATTAAAAAATATATCTTCTAATCATGTCTGACCGGTATCCTCTTTCCTTGCATATATCGGAGTAGTTATTCCTTCATTAATTACACATTTATGGCATGTTTTACGAAATCGAATCAATATAATCACTTTTTATGCTCGACCGTCTCGCAGAGTTTGCTGGTAAGGCCACTCCAAAGTTGTTGACTTTAAGATCAGCTTTATAGGTCTAGACAGGACGTATCCCTTCTTTTATCCTTGCCGACTACTTCTCTCTATTGGTTCCCCACTCGGCATCTTAATCTAGATCTCGTCCGCCTCCTTTTCTTACTCGATCGGGGCTTCTTTCAAAGGTTTTTACTATCGGCCGATTGACTCGCTTCCTTCAGTCGGTCAGTTATATCTGGTTGTCACTTTAATTCACATGGTGGTATAACGGCTCCTTGATTCAGTCTTCTTCTTTATTAGCTTGGCTAGTCAAATCTTATTACTTTGCCCCCATTCGTCATGGCACTTGATGTGGTGATAGCGGGGGTGTGAAAATGGGTGTAAATGTCAAACCACGAGGATTGGAATTTATGGCACGTAAAGAGTAGTCACCTAGACTCTAGTCACCAAGGTTTTGAAATCCATAGGGATCCAAGCAAATCAATTTAAGGTTCAAGGAATGACAACTAAAAGGTATTTTTGGAATTTTGGATATAAGGGAAAATAAGATTAAATTAGGAATAAATTCTATTTGGGAAGATGGGTTAAACTAGGTGTATTACTCTATTGATGCATTAACACTTAAATTAGGGGATGAACAATGACCCTAAGTTCTTAAGGCTAGCACAAAGGAATCCAAGTTTCCACAAGGATTAGAACAAAGGTTGTCTCATTTCCATGGTGTACCAACCTAAATTCTTGAAGAACAAAAGTTATTTAGCCCCAAATCTACCCCTATTTCCATTGAAGAGAAACTGGGTTTGAGATTGGGTTGGCTCAAGTCTTCCATCCAACTTCCATTGAGATGAAAGACTTTCCAAAGGCAAACAATAATCATTGATCACTAACTATTGAAAGATAGAAATAAGCCCAATTCAAACTTAAGAACCCTAAATGGGTGTTCATCCCCTTTTATGCAATAATCACATAACAAACATCAATAGAAGTAATAAACACCTAATCTAACCCATATATGAGACTACTCACTCATATCTAGGGTAAGCATAGCAAGATTGAGCAAGGAAATCATAAATACGCAATAAATGTAAAGAAGAGATGGAGAAAAGGAAATGAGAATTTTACTATTAATGATGAAGAAGAGTTGTTGGAATCCCTTCCAAATCCACCAAAAGATGCTTGCAAAGTGTTCTCCAATGTAGATCTAGGCTATTCTAAGCTAAAAAGTGGCTATGGAAATAATAGAGAGAGAGTCTAAACTAGCTAGGGTTCGGAATTATCAAAATTGCAGCAAAAAATCGCTTAAAACATAACAGTACAGATCGAAACGGGTACTGACACACCCATTTCAATACCCATTTCAGTGATCAGTTTTAGGGCGGACCAAAACGGGTACTAACACGCCCATTCCGGTACCCATTTCATTTCTTCCAATATTTTTTCTCCTGCTCCATTTTGCGCTCCGCTGCTTCTCTTCCTCGTTGAATGGGATCCTAAGCTACCAAAATTGATCCAAAGCATTCCAAAATGCTTTCTTTACCACTCGTTGTGAAGAATTTCACCTATAATCACAAAAACACACAACCAAGTAATAAATCCCACTCAAGTATCAACACTTAACTACAAAAATAGATGAAAGAGGGGGCAAAAAGGTATTTAGAAATGGAGTCATTAGCACTCCACTCGGTCTAGGTTTATATCCCATTATATGCATTTTTAGTATTGGAATTGACTGCAGTATTTGAAAGGAACTTGACAATACAAAACAAAGTAATCAATTACATATATCTAAACATTGTGTGTTTGTAGTATACAAATTATGAACTTTTAAAAGGTAAATTATGAACATTTAGTATGTAAATTGTATATGGTCCACGTAATAATTTGCCCACTTTATTCTTGTTGTCTTATGATATGTGTCTAGTTCAATTAGGGTGTGTGTGGTAACTCGGAAAATGATTTCCGGAAATCATTTTCTAGGCTTTTGGTGTTTGGCAACATCTGATTTCCGAGCTTTTGGTGTTTGGCAACATCCGGAAAATGACACCATTTTTTCGGAAAATGACTTTGTGCGGTCCAACGGAAACCAGAGAAGTGAGTTTAGTTTTTTTTTTAGTTTATTTATAATAAATATTATTATTTTTTATATTTTTATTTATTAAATAAAATAATAAAAATATATAATTATACATTTCTACTTATTTTTCACTCATTTTTCGAAAAATGGACCAAACACACAAAGACAATTTTCCAGAATGCAATCAAACACTGGAAATGAAACAATTTTTCGAAAAATGACTCATTTTATAGAAGTCATTTTCCTGTTTTCCAAACACACCCTTAGTGAATTTTGATTAAAGTAATTTATAATTAAGTTTTTTATAATATTAAATTTAGTATTAGTATTAGTATATAAAATTTATATAGTTTAAAACTATACTAAAAGTAATGTTAAATACAAAAAAAATAAATTAAAAAAAAGTAAAGAAGAAATAATTGACTTGATTAATGAATAGCAATTAGGATAGAAAAGAATGAGCTGAGACACATGAGAGTCTTTTAGTTAGTTGTAGAAAATATTAAAATTTGACACATTTTAGTAATTATGATTATATATTTTTGAAACACTGGGAATAATTTGAAGATATACTCGAATCATAATATATATATGACCAGGGGTGGTTATGTGAATGCTTCTAATGCATGGAAAGGCATTCTGGCAGCTCATCCTATCTCGGCGAGGGATAATGCTGGTGGATGGATTGGAGGCTTTACGTATAATATGGGACGATGCTCTATTAGGGAAGCGGAGGCTTAGGGTGTGCTCCATGGCCTGCGCATGGCTTCTCGGATGGGGATAACCAAGATCGTTGTGGAAAGGGACTCAAGAACAACGGCTAACCAATTACGGGGAATTACTCAAATAAAGGGACAATATAATAATATCATCAACAGGTGCCTCGTTGAGATGACCGACTTTTGCAGTATTGAAATCACTCATGTTTATAGAGAGCAAAATAGGCTTGCTGATGCGTTGGCTAAGCAAGCTCTCACAAGTTAGAGTGGGCTCATTATGCTAGATGAATCCATGCTTGGGCTGAGGGAAACGATTCATTATTAGCATCAAATTGGTGCTAGATTTCATCGGAAGGTCCCTATTAGGGGTTGTTAATTTAGTGTAATTTGTTTCTTGGGTGTACCCCTCTCGTTTTGATAAAAATAATAATAATAATACAATCAGACTTTGACTTTGTTAACAATTAGTAGTTAATAGTTTTGACTAATGACTTATATCATTTGCTTTTTAATAACTCGTATTAGTTGGTTTGTAACGAATCAGAGGGTATTAGTATAGTGTTTACTTGTGGACTCTAGTTAGGTCTGTTGTGTTTGTATAGGACTCTAGCTCTACACTTATTTATCTTTCGTGTATTCTCTCTATGTATGTTAATGCAATATTGAATATACGTAGACTATTTCCAAACACTCATCTGGTATCAGTTTAGGTTCGTTCCTATGGCCGACGCTACTGTTTCTGTTGCCGCCGATGGTCAGGCTGTTTCATCCAGCCGCACCGTGACTGAGGTTTCTTCTGCTCAGCCATTGCATACTCCTAATATGTTGCAACAAGCTCACCACTACGTCTCCATCAAGCTCACCTCCACTAATTTCTTGTTTTGGAAGGCTCAGCTTGTCCCTTTTTTGCGCAGGCAGTGTTTGTTTGGGTTTGTTGATGGATCGCACCCATGCCCGCAGCCGTTTCTTGCGTCGACTACTTCCGCACTTCCAGCCACTTCATCGGCTCCTTCCTTGCCTCCTGTTTCCAATCCCGCATATGCTCAATGGATTCAACAGGATCAATCCATTTTGAGCATGCTCATCTCTTCCATGGCAGAAGAGGTTCTTTACCTTGCAATCGGTCACGAAACTTCCAGGGTCGTTTGGTGTGCGGTTGAGACAGCTCTTGGCTCCTGTTCGCGTTCTCGGACTCTCAGCTTGTTGTCTCAACTCCAAAGTCTTCGTCAAGGAGAGTCGTCGCCGGTGGACTACCTCAGCCGTGCCCAGGTCTTGGTCGAACAGTTGGCTCAGGCCGGCCGGCCAGTTGATCTTGACGAGCAAAACCTTCATATTTACCGGGGGCTGCGGCCGGAGTATCGGGCTTTGGTGTCTTCCTTAACCACCAAAGATGTGCCGCTTACGATTCCGCAGGTTGCTGACTTGCTAAATGCTCACTAGTATGTTTTTCAGGAGGATGGTGCACCGGTAACAATGGTGGCTCCACAGCCGGCAGCCATGCTTGCTCAATCCTCTGTCTCCGGTCGCTCATTCCCGGACGGTGGTCGCGGTCGAGGTCGTCAGCGTGGGCAGAGAGGTCGTGGCCAGCGAGGAGGTCGCGGTGGTGTTCGCTGCCAGCTGTGCGACGCACCCGGCCATTCGGCTCCGACGTGTTATCGCCGATTTATTGATCCGGCGATGTCGGCTGTCGCGTTTGGAGGCTCGCCTGGATCGGTGCAGTTTGGGCGGCAGTCTTCTGGTTTCGGTCAACAGCAGAGGTATGGGCAGTATGGTTATAATAATAGTCCATCTCCTAATCAGCAGTTTGATTTTAATTCTGGACAACAGCAGTATGCTCCACGTGCTAACATGGTGAATCAGACTTCTCTTGAGGATTTTAATTCTGCGCCATTCTCGAATGTGTGGTACCCTGACACGGGTGCTAATGCTCATGCTACACCTCAGTTGAATAATCTCCATGATGTTGAGCCCTATAATGGTGACGAGTCTCTTCGAGTTGGTGATGGTACTGGTTTGTCAATTTCTAATACTGGTTCTTTTTCTATTCCGTCTTCGTTACGGTCACTGTCTCTTAATCAAATTTTACATGTTCCTGGCTTACGAGCTTCTTTATTGTCTGTGCATAAATTTACTTCTGACAATGATGTCTATTTTGAGTTTCACCCGTCTTACTTTGTTGTGAAGGACCGTCGCACCGGCAGGGTTCTGCTTAGTGGTCCTAGCTCTGGGGGAATGTATCAGCTTCCAGTTTCGTCGCCTGTTGCATTCTTGTCTTCTCGTGCATCTCCTCAGACGTGGCATAATCGTCTTGGTCATCCCCACCTTCGCGTTCTGCGTCAAGTACTTTCTAGTTGCCCAGTTAGTGGGTCTTTTAGTTCACTCAATAATTTATGTACTGCCTGTCAGTTAGGGAAATTTGCACGATTCCCGCTCTCTCGTGTTAGTCATTCTAGTCGGTCGGTTTTAGACCTTGTATATACAGACATTTGGGGTCCGGCCCCTGTGCTTTCTATTGATGGATTTCGTTATTTCGTGATTTTTGTTGACGATTATTCTAGGTTTGTTTGGTTTTATCCAATGAAATTGAAATCAGATATATACTCTATCTTTGCTTCTTTTCGTGCTTATGTTGAGAAATTCTTTTCGTGTTCTATTAAGTCCATTCAGTCGGACCTCGGGGGTGAGTATCGCAAATTACATGCGGTTTTCACTTCTGCTGGGATTGTTCACCGGCAATCCTGTCCTCATACCCATGAGCAGAATGGCAGGGTTGAGCGTCGACATCGTCATATTGTTGAGACGGGTCTTACGTTACTAGCTCACAGTCGAGTCCCTCAGTGTTACTGGTCGTATGCGTTTGAGTCTGCGGTTTATTTGATTAATCGCTTACCTTCGTCTGTTTCTCAAAAGGTTAGTCTATACAGTCTTCTTTTCCATAAGCCACCGGATTATTCTCTGCTGCGTGTCTTTGGTTGTGAGTGCTTTCCGTGTCTCCGTCCTTATAATAAGCATAAGATGGATTTCAGGTCTGTTCCGTGTGTTTTTCTGGGTTATCCTTCCTCCTTCAGTGGGTACAGGTGCCTAGATCGGGTCTCTGGGCGTGTTTATATTGCTCGTCATGTTCGTTTTAATGAGTCTGTCTTTCCCTTTCTTAGTTCTGCAGGTTCTCCTCGTTCTGTATCATCATCATCTCGTAGATCGGGGTTGCCTTGGGCTACTGTTTCTAGCTCCGTGGTGTCTCCCGCTGTTCTGCCTGTTTCTGTCGTTACAGGTGATTCTGCTGTTGCGGGTGGTTCTTCCTCTACTGGTGCAGGGGGTGTTGTTCAGTCAGTGGCTCCATCCTCCAGCGTTCAGCCTATTGCCTCACCCACTGCTGTTGATGTTCAGTGTCCTCGTGTGGCGCGTCCGCGTCAGTCGCGTGCCCGTCGCCGTGTTATTCTACCACGGTCCCATCGGATGGTAATGCGTTCCTCAACGTCAGCTCAACGACAGTCTCCTGCTGCTTTGGTGGCCTCCGTTGATGATGAGGTTCCTACCTGTTATTCTCAGGCGGTGAAATCGCCTGACTGGAGAACTGATGTTTCATTGTTTGTTTACATCTCTGGGGAGTTACGTGCCTATGTTCTTGTCTACGTTGATGACATTATGTTGATGGGCAGTTGCTCTGTATTGGTTGATAGTCTGCTGGCTAAGTTATCTTCTGAGTTTAAAATTCGTGATCTTGGCAAACCGCGGTTCTTTCTTGGTGTGGAGGTTGTTTATACTGGTGCGGATGTTGTCCTCTCTCAGCGTCAGTATATGCTTGAGGTCTTGCGTCAAGCCGGAATGGAGGCCTGCAAGCCTTTGGCTACGCCTATGTCTGTCTCTTTGTCAGGTGGTTCTGCTGATGATTCTTTCCTAGATGATCCTACGTCATACAGGCGGTTGGTTGGCTCCTTAATGTATATGCTTGTTACTCGCCCTGATCTTTCTTTTGCTGTGACTCGCCTGTGTCAGTTCATGCACAGTCCGACTCAGCAGCACTGGTCTGCTTTGAAAAGGGTTCTTCGTTATGTTAAAGGATCTTTAGATCTTGGTCTGCGTCTTTCAGGCTCGTTGGCTCCCACTGTTCATGCTTTCTCTGACTCGGATTGGGCTGGCTGTCAGGTTGATAGGCGTTCGACTGCGGGTTTTGCGATCTTTCTTGGTTCTAGCTTGGTTTCATGGGTGTCTAAGAAGCAGCGTACCATTGCTCGTTCCTCCACTGAAGCTGAATACAAGGCTCTCGCGGATGTTGCTGCTGAGGTTGTCTAGATTCAATCCTTGCTTCGTGAGCTTGGGCTTTCTCTCACCTCTACCCCTGTGCTCTGGTGTGACAATCTTGGTGCTACATACTTGTGCGCCAATCCTGTCTTTCATGCTCGGACGAAGCATGTTGAGATAGATTATCATTTTGTCCGTGAGCGTGTTGCTGCAGGTGATCTCAAGGTCAATTTTCTTTCTACTAAGGACCAGGTGGCTGATATCTTCACTAAGCCTCTTCCTGGCCCGCGTTTTGCAGATCTGCGTGTCAAGCTTGGCGTTGTTCCTTGCCCACCGTCTGCTTGAGGGGGTGTATTAGTATAGTGTTTACTTGTGGACTCTAGTTAGGTCTGTTGTGTTTGTATAGGACTCTAGCTCTACACTTATTTATCTTTCGTGTATTCTCTCTATGTATGTTAATGCAATATTGAATATACGTAGACTATTTCCAAACACTCATCGAGGGTTCTAAGCTCCATCAATTGAAGAAAAAAAAAAAACCTTAGGTTTGGATGGCCCTTCCCCATGTTTTCTTACGTTTTTTAAACTCTAAAGAGGAGGGGCCTCCTCCATAGGTTGGATGGACATTTTAACATCATTTATATCATTATATGCAATATTTCAACATTGTAATATGATAAAAATATGAATCATTATTTGTTAACTACTAATTCAAGTTGAATGGATTTATTCTTTTGGAAGTAAGTTAAAAGTTCATTAAAATTGAACCAAAATTTTAAATTTCACTATATATATAATATATGAAACTATTAACTTTGAAACTCTTGCGTATAAGAGTAAGGTTAATAGGGGCGGGGGTTTGATTTTTACCAATAAAAGAAAAGTTGATGTGCGAAAAGACAGATGTTGATTTCTTCTAACTACAAAATAGATTTCATGAAAAAAAAAACAAAACAAAACAAAACAACAACAGTGTTTGCTAACGTACAATAAATACCCAATAGATGCACAATTACACTGGGAGTTTTTTCCACTTTTGGTCCTATGACTTTAGTGTTTCCGTCAATTTAGGTACACGACTTTCATTTTGTCACTTTTAGTCATTGACTTTAATTTTTTTGCCACTTTTAGTCCTTGACTTTGATTTTTTTTCCACTTTTAGTCCTTTCGGCCATCCGAGCGACAACTTTTAATCGAAATCAACAAATTGTTATGCCATTAAGGGTAAAAGTGTATTTTGATAAAGTTCTAAATATATTTATAAATAAAATCAGATAAAAAATAGGAAAAAGAAACGTTATTTGTTTGTTCTGTTACGCTTTTTAAGCAACAACTTTTAATCGGAATCAATAAAATGTTGTGTCATTAAGTGTAAAATTGTCTATTGATAAATCTCTAAATACATTAAACGTTATTTACCCTTAATGGCACAACAATTTGTTGATTTCGATTAAAAGTTGTCGCTCGGATGGCCGAAAGGACTAAAAGTGGAAAAAAAAATCAAAGTCAAGGACTAAAAGTGGCAAAAAAATTAAAGTCAAGGACTAAAAGTGGCAAAATGAAAGTCGTGTACCTAAATTGACGGAAACACTAAAGTCATAGGACCAAAAGTGGAATAAACTCTTACACTGGCCCCGCACTTCATGCTCTCCAGTCTCCACCCTACATGCTAATTGTTATACAGTATAGTGCTATGTGAACCATATGCTATATATTTAAATGAAATTAAAAAAATGGAGCTCGCTCATTCAACAACGTAATTGGTCAAATGAAATTGTAGTATAATTAAAATGATGATATTTTAATGTTATTATAATAAAACTAGTGTATGTGAAAAATGAAAGTAATTAAAATCATAGTCATACAATAACATATATTGTCAAATGAACTTACAGCCCGTTTGGTTCGCTGGAAAATCTTTGAAGGAAATGGAATTCAAATTTCATGGAAAACAAATTACCAGGAAAATAGATTCCATTGTTTGGTTGGTGGAAAAGAAATTACTGGGAATATGAATTCCATTGTTTGGTTGGATTTGGAATAGTAAGGAATTATGAATATAAAGATCAATATGCCCTTAACAATTAATAGTGATAATATATTATATTATTATTGATGAGGGTAAAATAGTCTACTTGCTCAAACTTTCTTCCCAAACTCCATGGAAAACAAAATACCACCTTCCAACTAAGAATTTGTCTTCCTTAACTTTTAGGAACTCAAGTTCCAATGGAAAACATTTTCCATCCAACCAAACAACGGGAAAACACATTTTCCTCCACTTCATGGAAAATCTTTTCCAGATTTTCCATGGAAAAGATTTTCCATCCAACCAAACACCCCCTTAAAGTGTAATTAAAATAATACTTTAATATTACCATACTTAAATTAGTGTATGGAAAATGAAACTACAAAATAGATTTCATGAAATAATATAATCAAATGAAACTAGTAAAATTAAAATGATACTCTGGTATTACTACAATGAAACTATCAAATTAGTGTGTGTGTGTGAAAAAATACAACTGAAAAACAGAATAATATTGTCAAATGAAATTGAAATGTAATTAGAATGATACTTCATGGACAACATCACTACATGAACTATGATCCACAGTAAAATTTGTCCAACTCAACTCATGCATGCACCGCTAGGCACCGCTTGGAATTTAATTGAGTTGTGATTCAATAAAGGATCTGGGGTATGGAGTACGTACCCTTGAATTACAATTCAACACTTGTGGAATGGAAAAAAAATAAAAGAAATGACAAAAGTATTCGTGATGATTGTTATTTTTATTACTACACAATGACATTTTAGTCTTTATATCATTTTTTTTTTCTTTCTCATTCCTAACCATCCTTCCTAGTTCCTACCATACAATGTAATTTAAATTCCTACCTTATTCTTTTTTCCATCAAATTGCAATTCATTTATTTCCTAATTCCTTCCTCCCAACCAAACATCTCTAATAGTCTACCGTCTTAATATCAATAATAAATTAAATAAAAAAAACATCTCTTCCTCAAACAATGCTACTCAATGGAACCCATCCATATCCATTCCCAAAATCTTCGGAAAAGCAAATTCAAATTGCAAAAGCTCGGAGGAGGAACAGAGTTCTTCACTGCATCATTCACCATTCGTTCAAGCTCCTGGGAGAACCCTTTCAAGGAAGGGTCGTGTTTGGAGAGGGCGACAACCAGCGCCTTGTACTCAACTTTTAACGAGCGTTTGAAATCCGAATTTACGCTAAAAACAACTCTCCGTTGCTCCTCCGACGACGCGGCGAAGAGACGACGCGGAGAGAGGCCGCCGCCGTACGCGTAATCCCCGACACGCGCGAAGCCGTTAAGGTAGACCTGGCACGCCGCCAGGATGGCGTGGGCCCGGGTCCCGAAGTGATTCTTCACGAGCGTCTCGAAGCCCCTGGGCGGGGTGCGGATAAGGGACAACATGGTCCGACACGTCAGCACGAAGGCGGTGTCGTTGTAGGTGTACGAGGTTGTCATTAGTTTGGTGAGGATCATGGGCTCGTTGTGGAGCGGGGATTGGTTGAGGACCAAAGCCTGAAGGGAGACGAGGACTTGGAGCATTGTGGACACTCCGGGCTGCCACCGGGTCTCTTTCGGGCCGCGCCACGTGTTCAGGAGGCTGAGACAAACCCACCCGTTTTCGTATAAGTTGGGGTTCAAACAGCGCCCGAAGGACCAGTAGTGGGCTTTGGGAGGCGCGTGGGGGTAGTTGTTTGGGAATTGGAAGTCGAAGAAGAAGAGGCCGTCGTGGTATGGGGTTTTCTGGGGGCCCACGATTGCAGCCCGGAGGAGATCCACCCGGCCCTCGTAGGCCCGAACGAAGATCGAGCCCCCGGGGAGATTTTTCTCCAGGATTTTCCACTCTCTCATCACGGCTCTGATTGCGGGCAGTTGCATATAGGACGAGGCATTGAAATATTTGTGATCGGAGATGTCTGATACGACGTCGAATTGAGGGAATTGCCCCATCTTTTCTTCTACTTGCATCTTAGATTTCTGTCTAGTCTTTCTATAGTTCGAGGATGATAATCATGATATATAATTATGCATAACAGTTAGGTTGTGGCAAGTTTATCGCATTTAATTTCGAACCCTTTCTATCCTAGTTTCATTCAAACTAAGACTCCAAGTCCACTAAGGACATCTCTAATAATCTTAATTTTTTGTTGTTTTTGATGGAGTAAATAAGAGAGAGTGGAGGGAGAAAAAAAAAAAAAAGGAAGAAAAGAAATTGACAAAAAAATTTTAAAAAATAAAAAAAGGTGACATCTTCATAGTTGTCGGTCACTCTGAAGCTTTCTCCGGCAAAATGCAAAGTTTTCAATGTTATTTAGTCGCCGGAAATTGGTCGAAGGTTTGTCGGAGTTGGCCAGAAGTCTAGTTGACCTGCAATAACAAGTCACAAATAGGTTAGAGGGCTTATTTGTTCCAAAATAACAAGTTTGAGTGCCTAATTGGAGCTTTTTGGAGTTGAAAGACCTAATTGAACAAATGAGTATAGTTTGACGGTCTATTTGACCCTTATCCCATATTTTTTTATGAACAAGTTTGCTTAATTCGAAAATATGTTACTCCCTTTGTCACATTTTACTTGTAATATTTACTATTTATTTGTCAAATAAACTCTTTTTTCTTTGATGATTTTCATGCGTAATTTTTAATTATTTTTTAAATTCAATAGTACTAAATATATGAATTTATATAATAATACTCTCTCCCTCCTTAATTGCTTGTCATATTTGCTTTTTGTACCGTTTTTAATGCAACAAAATAAATGTTAGTATTAATTATTTCAATTTTTGCCCCTAAAAAGGAGGTGTCATTTGTACAAAGTACCATTGTACTTACTTCATTAATTGTCTACAAATTTGAAAAAAAATGTCAAAAGGGTAATTGAGAAATGTAGAATGATAGTTATGCTTACTTTTATAAAGAGAACACTATTTTGGGACAAACAAAAAAGGAAAAGTAAGACAGGTAAATGAGACCGGCAGCACTTAATATTATGCAAAATTGAATTAAAAATGACTTCAGAAAAACCTCATTTAAGTGATTACATGTGTGGAAGAATGATTTAATAATGGTCTTAAAACATACTCATTAAGTGTGCAAATTTTCGATGATGTAAAGTAGGAAACATGAAATGGACAACGTTAATGAGGTTATGTCATTTGTAGTGGGGATAGGACAAGGAAGATAAAATGCACTAAAAGGAAAGAGAGATCTTAAGTGGATTCCAAATTGAATTGTAGTAAATGGGGGAGTAGATGTAATATAATGGAAGCAAAAAGTGATATATTGCCTTCCACAAGTATATGCTCATAAGATACCCTTATTCCCACCATGACGACTACAAAAGCATTCCCCCTAACTTTCACACTTTCACTCTAGCTATCTCTTTCCCTGCCAAACCAGGTCCAGCATCTAGCTAGGGCTCCGTCCATGCATGCGCTTCTCGGCCTAATGGAACTCGAGGGTGGTGGTGATGGTGATGGTGATGGTGATAGTGATGACGATAGCGATGGAGGCAGTGGGAGCAGCAACAACAACGAGGATGAAGATTGAAGTAGAACGCGATGGAGCTTAAGTCATGGTGGTAATCTTACCACCAGGGCAACCCAAGAACCTTTGGCAATATATTGTACCCTACCCAAGTTTGCAGAAATGCAAAGTTTTTTTTTTTTTTTTTTTTTTTTTTTACACAAGATTTTAAATTTGATTCCTAATAGAGTAATAGGAGTGACCTTGGCTGGTTTATCTTATTGTGATCTTTATCGACTAGGGTCACAAAGTAGGATCCAAGTTGATTTTTTTTTCTCCTACCTAACAATAATAAGAAAGCTCATGGTCTCTTCATACAAAGTGAGCCCTTGATCTTTTCACTAGTTTATAATTTTGCCTCATTCCAACTATATGTAGTTGAATTGCTCTAAGTAGTCTTAAATCGTGTTCAAACTTATTCTGGGATTTAATTTGCACCCTGCAGTCAGAAAACATCAATTTTTTAATTCAAACTCGTATTAATACTTGAAAATAACTACTTAAACGTCAATTTATGCTAATTTTGTCAACATCTCATGCAAGTGGTATACGCTGAGCAGGTATATGGTGTCTGAAATTGCATCAATACCAGAGAAATGTTCACTACATTATTATGCTAAACTTATCAGTCGTCATCAATAGCAGCATTCCAAAACGAATGAAGGCAACAAGCTCTACTCAAATCGATGCTAGGAAAATAAAAATAATAAAAATCAAACATATACGAGCAGATCTTCCCATTGAAGGTATAGAGCATAAATGATTCTATGAATAGATACTACACTGTAACCGAGTCGGTAGAACTCAAAAAAAAAATTCATTATATTGATAAAATTATTGAAAAATTTAACAGATAATTAATTAATTGGCTAGAATGCCATTAAGTACTAATATGCATTTATCTAAAATAATCGAGAAGACTAGTGTATTAATAAATTATGATTATTTGAAGTTTAATATATCTAATGATCGAATTGGACTAGACTAGATATTGCATATGCAGTCAATAGACTAAGTACATATGCAAACAATCTCGGTCTTTAAATTACTACTATCTAGAATGTTATATTAAGAGTAATAAGATATCATATAAGATACTTAAGGCATGCTTTGACATTGGACTGTAGTATATAAGACGCCCAATTTTATTGTATGTCTACGAGTTTCTACATATTTACGTCAGTCGGTGTAGTTGTAATATAGAAATCCTTGAAATAAACCATGATACCTAGACTCACAATGGAACCTGATTGATATGATAGTTTTGGACAAGTGTAGTAAAAAAGGCTACATGGATACGCAATTCTCTAGAGGATATTTCAAGGTGCAAAAAATCTATACGTCCACTTTGTATACATTTTGATAGTCAATTGATAATTCGTATGGTCCAACGTAATATGTATAATATGGTAAGTTTAGACATATATATTGTACATATAAAACCATTAACCAACTTTTCTTAATTATCTCTTTTGATAACATGAAATCATAGAAAATATTTCAGATCCACTAACTAAAGGGTTAAACTTGATGGAAAAGTTAGTTGTGATGAAAAAGGGGACTAAAACCCTTGAAAGGGATAAGTCTTTAGTGGATACCTAATTTAGTTGGCAACTAATTAAGTTAAAAAATGATAACTAAATTATAAAACTAAATGTGGTTCACTGTGGGGTCTTGAACTCTTAAGTCCTTTGTTGAAATAGTGACACCTACATGTGAGAAGTTGGCACATACGTGCTTTAGTTATTCTCAAGCATTAGTTGTTCTAAGTGAAATATGCAAAATGCTCGTTAAAAAATTATCTATGTATGAGAAAAATGACCATTTCAAAAGTAAATTAACAAGTGAAATATGCAAAATGCTCGTTAAAAAATCATCTATGTGAGAGAGAAAGGGCCCCTTCAAAAGTAAATTAACAAAGTCTCAATTCTTTAGAAACTTTTGTAGAACCATGTATATTCCATGGCTAAAATGTCAACACTCATAAAAAATACACAAAAGTTTGAAGGTTCCTTACTTCTTATGTAAGATATATTATTGCCACATCAATAACATGATAGTGCAAAAGCATCACATACGTTTATTAGACAACAAGTAAATAAAATATCTTTACAATCAAAGGTATGAGCGTTCAAAGATTGATACACGTCTACTACTTTTTACTATGCAAGGATCACCCATTGAACATTATTGTGTCCTTTAATCTTGAAAATCAAATTTTCATTTATGTTGGGGATTGTTGAAAATTTGGCATATAAGTGGCTTTTTTTGATACACTATTTTGAGTATGGTCACTATTGATTTAGATCAAGTTTATGTATATTATTTAGATTCTCCTAAAGTGAAAATATGATTTTTCCAATATATGCTCAAAATAGATAATTAGGATGAATGGAAAATTGATTGTCAAAGTGTATATATGAATGAAGTTAGGAAAATGAAGCTTAGTAAGACTTTAATATGAAAGAACCTTTGTCTCTCGTTAAAAAAACTATATATTTGACTTTATTACAATGCAGTATCTGTTTATAACTACAACTATTTTCTCAACCTATTGAAGCACAACAAACCTTCAGTATTGCCTCCACTGAAGTTCGAACCCACCACCTCCCGTATAAAGAAAAGGGTTTGATGCCACTAGACCACAAGGTCCTTCACAAATATATATTTTTTTTAAATTTCGGAATTGTGAAGTATGTTGATAGAAATCTCTCTTTTGTGCTAATTTTAAGAAAATTGCATCTAATCTAACACAAGCCTTATTTATATTTTAATAGTGTTTATTATTACCAATATATTTGACATTATGTATTTAATTCAAATTATATTTTAAATAACATTTTTTTTATTTAATTATCATATGTATTTTTTATTTTTTAAATTCTTAGATTTTGGGGAGATATGATTCCATCAAACAAAATATTGGAGGATGATCATTTATAGAAGATATTTTTTGAATTCTCTTGGTTTGAATTAAGGGTCCGTTTGGAAAACAGGAAAATGACTTCTAGAAAACACTTTTTTGAAAAATGAGTCATTTTACATAGAATTAATATCACTTTTGGTCCCTCAACTTTTGAGTTTTATCAATTTTAATTTGGTGCATAACTTTAAATGTTTTCAATTTTGGTGCCTAACTTTGTTATTTTTATCAATTTTGGTCCTTCCGACCGAATTGACGGTGAAATGTTGCCGAATTTTATATTTTAATGGCACAATCATTATCCCAAAAAAAAATCTTCAATATCTAAACAAAACCACTGTAAAATCATATTTATAGGTGTTTGATCGATGCAAATAATGGGAAAGACAAGCAGAAACTATACAGAGTTCTATGAGATTAAATCATCGATAATTGACAAACCCTTCTTTTTCTCTTAATATGATTTTTCTTTTGTCTAGCTATTGAAGATCTTTCTTTGGGATAATGATTTTGCCCTTGAAATATAAAACCCGGCAACATTTCACCATCAATTTGGTCGGAAGAACCAAAACTGTACTAATAAAAATAACAAAGTTAGGCACCAAATTTGAAAAAATTTAAAGTTGTGCACCAAAATTGATAAAACTCAAAAGTCGAGGGACCAAAAGTGATATTAATTCTTTTACATAAAACATTTTCCTTTCTAGTGTTTGGTTGCATTCCAGAAAACTGTCTTGATGTGTTTTAATTCATTTTTTGAAAAATGAACAAAAATGTATAATTAAACATTTTAATTATGTTGTTTAGATATAACAACATTTATAATAACAATTTTCAGCAAAATCACATCAAAATCAAAAAATTATAGCAAAATCTCACTGCAAAATCACATTGATCAATTGGTTTCGGAACCAATCTGGCCAGAACCAGTCGGCCAAACTGGTTGGCCGACTGGTTTGCGAAACCAGTCGGTCGGACTAGTGTAAAATGCAGTTTTCGCCCAGACGTGAGGAAGAGATGGTCAGCAGATTAGGCGTGAGGTAGAGAACTTGAAAAATGACTTCCCAAAAAAAGAGAAATAATTTTCCTGAAAATTTGATGTATTTTTCATTGACTAACACATGATTTTCTTTTGACTTTAATTTTTCTTCTTTGCCAAATACTGAAAACTCGAAAAATGATTTCCAGAAATCATTTTTCGGATTTTCAAACACACTGTAAATAGAATGTTGTAAAGTAATGAAATTTTGACATATAAGAAAGGTTAACAGTCAACAAGAATGTTCATCTAATTCATCATTATGAACGATCTTGAATACTCCTACAAAATCTTACTTTATTATATGAAAGTATATTAGAAAAAAAAAAAAGTTGAGGGAAATGTGTAAACATACAAGTGAAATTTTAAGATCAATATGAGCCACCTAGGGTAATAAAGTTTGGGAGAAGAAGAAGATTAAATGTATTAAAAAGTTTGGGACGAATATAAGTGAAATCTTTTAATTTCCTATGATTTTTAACGGCCAACACACAATAGATAGAATTTTTAATAATTATCACGAGATAGATGTGTACACACCATATGTATTAATATTAATATTGGTTATTAATTTTAAATGTAATAACTTTATTATTATAATAAATATTATATATTAATATTTTTTTCGGTGCTATATATTAATATTTATTAAAAATAATATAAAATATTATTCCAACACCACTCAGGACTATACTAATGATGTCAATATTCTTAAGATTTTTGGCATGCATTTACATTTGTTACTTGGTTTGAGTCTTAGTTGTGGCGATAGTGACTCTTTGTACTTCAATATGTTGAAAAAGTATATATGAACATATACTATATTGTAACAGAGTCAGTAATACTAAAACAAAACACATAATATTTTATTAGACACTTTGTATATAACTAATTAAATCCAGATCATGATCCACAATATAATTTGCCGAATGTGAGCTGGCAGTCTCCTAGGTTTCTCTGCATGGAGAAATTCAAGAGATTTCTATTAGAGTCCGACAAACAAACAAACAAACTAACTAACAAAAGAAAAAATAAATTAATTAATACCCAAATTTTGTATATTTAATTATTTACAAATTTACCTAAATATATATATACTAAATTCTCAATTTTCTAACTCAAATTTTCACAATTATTCTTTGTTCCCAATTTTTCTCTGCGAGTCTATGACGTTGCTGTAAAGACGACAGACGCAGGTGAAGATGTCGGTTCGGTTTAGACTTAATTTAGTTTAAGAAATTTGAAATATGCATTGTGGACTTGTTGTTTAGCTTTTTCAAATTTAAATTATTAGTGAAAATAAGTAAATAGTTATATGTGCAAGAGATCAGAACTAGACAATGTTTGAGTCTTCAAACTGATCAGAATCAAATGTGAGCCAAAATCAAACCGAAACCAAACTAAAATTTGAAACCCAAAAAAAAAAACCGAAATCAAACCGAACAAAAACAAAAACAAAAAAACGAACCAAAAACTTATATGGCCACCCCTAGTTTTGACCTGTCAGTTTATTTAGTTTAAGAAACTTGTATGTGCTTTTTAAATCTCATAGTTATCGCTGATCTCATAAAAATTTTCTATGTTTTATAATAAACATATTCATACTTTAAACTCGTAAATATATGTCTGGGATGATTTAAAGGTCTTAAAACTTCCTCGTACATCTTTGATGATGAGATGTAAATGGCCAACGAGGTTATGGCATTTCTGTTGGCAATTGGACAAGATAAAATGCACTAAATATACACAAAAGAAAGAGAGATCTTTGAGTGGATTCCAAATTGAAGTATATAATGGAACCAAAAAGTCACTTCCTTCCATAAGTATATGCTCAAGAAGATACCCTTATTCCCACCATGACGACTACAAAACCCATTCCATAGCTCAAACTCTCTCCCTCTTTCCACAACTTTCACTCCATCTCTATCTCTGCTAAACCACTGGTAAGGCCCAGCAGCTAGCTCGGGCTCCCGTCCACACACTTCTCGATCTAATGGACGCCAAGGGTGATGGCAATGGACCCGACGAGAGGGTGATGATCGAAGAAGTCCACACGCTTCTCAGCCCGATGGATCCCGAGGGTGATGGCGATCTGATGGAACCCGAGGGTAATGGCGATGGAGAAAACGAAGAGGATGAAGATTGAAGAAGAACGCGATGGAGCTTAAGTCATAGTGGTAATCTTACCACTAGGGCAACCTAAGAACCTTTGGCATTGTACCTTACCCAAGTTTGCAGAAATGCAAAGTTGATGCTTTTTTCTTCTACCTAACAATAATAAGAAAGTTCATGGCTTCTTCATACAAAGTGAGTCCTTTGATCATTTGCCTAGTTCATAGTTCTGTCTCATTCTAATCATATGTAGTTCAATCGCGCTGATTAGCCTCGGTCATGCCTCATTTTGGGCTATTGGCCAATCACGCAAACACAATACTCATTCAACGCTATAAACAAAAGCCTTGTATGCAAATATCATTAAAGAGAAGCACACAACGGGTATACTCGTGTAAATGGAGCTTGCATTCAAGCGGGTATGTGTAGAGATGGTAAATGGTGTGTGAAATTGCATCAGTAACATAGAAATGGTCACTACATTCCGCTAAATGTATTAGTCAATAACATTGTTCCAAAATGAAATAAAGGCAACAAGCTCTACTCAAATCTTAGGGAAAACAAAGTTAAAATCAAACATATAGATCTCCAAGCAGAAGGTATAAAGCAGAAATACATGACAAAAAGTGACACCTTTCATTCTCGTGAACAAGAAACTTAGTAAAAGAAACCAAGAACTTTTCCTCCTGCATTCTTTCTCCTGGCTTCCTCGTGGTCCATGATGCCGGCAGATGTAGTCAGCACAATGTATCCAAACTGAAAATTCATCAAATAGAATGTGTAAACTAACACGCCAAAATCGAAAATAGCTTTAATATCATTATAATTACACACAAAAGTAATGTACTTCTCATGGCCAAACCCAAGCGGTAATTGCAGAGTTCTGCTCCCCAAGGTGATAGGATATGAGATTGACCCTTTGGAGATATACAGGATTCCCTCCTTTGCAGGAGGGCCTCAACTGCTCATCAACAAAGAAATCTTTATTTTGTGACAATTGCTACCACTTGGGTCTTGCAAATATTCAGTGATTTGCCCCAAATTCAACGTGGATTGTCACTCTTAATGTTTAATCAAACATGATAGAGGTACAAATTGATTTATACAGTCTAGACAATCAGATCAAATATACTTAAAAACAAACAATAAATTTTGAGATATGAGCTTGTGTAAAATACAAATCAAGAAACTTAGACATGAGCTCAAAATCAAGGAAACTGGAATGTTCTTTTTTCAGAACATAAAAACCACACCAACAATATAAACCTTTATGAGATAAACAATTTTGAGATCTATTACTTTCAGATGAGTGCCAAAAAATGTGTACCAACATTAATCCTCTGACAAGTACATTACCACAACACAATGCTCATCATAGCCAAAAAAGATTAACAGTATGAATAAAGAAAGACCAATAGTAAGCATCTCTAAGTGGAAAATATTAATTTGAATAGTGTATGGTACCTGTCTTGATGGAAGCAACCTTGCAGTCCATCCTTCGATGTCCTTGACACCAATGTCGAAACGAGGACTAATTACACCACACTTGTTTAACCTCCCGTTCAACTCAACGACAATTTTACCTGCTCTGTGATCATCCACATACTCAAACTCCCCAATGTATCCTGCAACACATCCAAGAGTAAGCAAACCAAGACTAACAACCCCATAACAGCAATTGTTCACACAATGAAACAAACATACCATGCTTCTGCATCACCAGAAGAAACTTGACAATCACTTTTGAGGAAGGCCTAATCATGACCTGTCTCTTTCCCCTCTTCTCAGCATTGTACATGCTCTTCAGAGCATCATTCAACACGCTAACTCTCACCATTTTTTAGCAAAAATTCTATATCAAAACCAAAAAAAAAAAGATTTTTTTTTCTCAATAACTGTAAACAAACTGAAATTCAGACAAAAAAGTTGGATTACACAGTAGATAGCAACATATTTCTCAAAACTACAAGGGACAAAGTGATATACTAACGATCTATGACCCGCACAAACAGAATGCATATGTTATAGCAGCTAAAAATCAACTCTCTAAAGAAAGGGCACCGATATGATTCACGAAAGCAATTGAAGAAACAATCAAACAAAAGATTCACAAAAATGCTGGGCGCATACCACGTCGAAAATCGGAAAAATTATAAGACAAATCCCAGGGACAACTTACCCGAACACTGACTCGGAGAAGAGGAAGAAATCAAATCAGTGCGGAAGAGGCGTTTCTTTGAGTAGAGCTTGATAGTATAAAGGAAAGGAAGCGCGTTTAATTATGGACTGTTTTAGGGTTTCTGCAATGGGCTTACAATGGATTTTAGTGGGCCTATACAATGTTGCATTTTCTTTCACATTTATGGGTTTTATTTATAAATTATTGTCTGGATCATGATCCAAAGTGACGTCGTTTTGATATTAAAAAAAGAATCTTGCACCGCGTGCGTGTTAGAATAATGATCATTTTGAGATAAGATAGTTTATTTTATGAGTTAAATAATATACTTTATTTGTTAAAATAATATAATGAATTTTTTGGGATAAGATAATGTATTTTATAAGTTAGAATAATGTTCTTATGTGTTAAAATAATGTAGTTTATGAGTTAGAATAATATATAATGTACTTTATGTGTTAAAATAATAAAATTTCTAGGGTAAGATAATGTATGTTATGAGTTAGAATAATGTCTTTATGTGTTAAAATAATGTATTTTATGAGTTAAATTAATGTATAATCTACGAGTTAATACGCAATTTGGTCTCTCGACTGTTAGGATTTCACCACTTTAATCCTTGATTACCAAAGTTGCTCAATTTAATCCTTAAATATGCAATTTTTATCTAAAATGGTCCCTTGACTATTAGGATTTCAACACTTTAGTCTCGCCTACCAAAATTGTTCAAAATAATCCCTAACTATGTAATTTTTACCTAAAATGGTCCCTCGACTATTAAGATTTCACCACTTTAGTCTTCCCAACCAAAATTGCTCAAAATAGTCCCAAACTATGCAATTTTTAGCTATAATGGTCCCTCAACTATTAAAATTTCATCACTTTGGTTCTCGACTACTAAAGTTGCTCAATTTAGTTCTCAACTATGCAAATGTTAACCTAAAATGTAAGTTTATTGTGGATTTGGTGATCATTTTGGAGAGTCGAGGGTCGAAGTGATGAAATCATAACAGTCTTGTAACACCCCAATTCTAGGACATAATTGAGGCAATAATAGCATTGAAATAGCTAATAATTTCATAAGTTCTAACAACATATATGTATATGTACATATATACAATGCTATATATGTATATGTATATATGTACATATACATATATATGTATACATATACATATATATATATGTGTGTGTGTGTGTGTGTGTGTATATGTGTGTGTATATATATACACACACACACACACACACACACACATACACACACACACACACACATATATATATAGGGTAGGGTTCCAGTGAGATCACTTGTTTAGGTAAGATCGTGAGATCAGATTTTGTGCATTCATGTAATATTTTTTTAATGGATTAGATTGATTGACACACACACTCCGTTAGCACACATTTAATCACCATTCGCACACAGTTCAACTTGGAATCTTAATCAATCTAGGCCATTAAAATATTTTGAGATCAAATCTTGTACATCAATCTAAAAAATTTTAATGGTCTAGATTGTCTGCCACACCACTCCGTTTGCACACATTTAATCACCGTTGGCACACACTTAATCACCGTTTACATACATTTAATCACCATTTGCACACATTTTATCACCGTTCGCAGACACTTCAACTTAGAATCTTAAATCAATCTAGACCATTAAATTATTACATGAATGTACAAGATATGATCTCACGATCTTACCTAAACAGGTGATCTCATATGATCCTAACTCTATATATGTAATTCAACAAATTTACTAGGTAATTTGAATTAATTTAAATATTTACTTTGATGTCTTCTATTGTAGATTGTAGTGGCATACTACTCTTTGTGAGAATTGAGATTAGGTAAATCAAATTACATGAGGAAAATCTCAATTGTATTCTTTGCAAAGACAACAACAATTAATTTGCGGAGAGTAATTTAAATGCAATTTAGCAGGCACCACGCAATTTAATGAATTGACGCAAAGCAATTTAGTGAATTGACGCAAAGACGACAAATTCAACTCGTAGCTGATTCTTCAATTCTTTTTTTTATCATACAAACTCTCAAGTTCTTCGATTCTCTTTATAGGTAATTAAAATTACGTATTATTTCACAATTCTTGTTTATTGTTTTATTTTCTTGACTTAATAATTTTGATTTCAAAATAATATATTCAAGAATTAGTTTCTTGATTAATTATTTATTCATAGAGTTTTAAATAAATTTTTATTTTTTTCCTTATGATTTTATAATTATGTCAATTATGTCTTATAGAAAATATTCATCTGAGTTTGAGAAGCGTAAAAAAAAAAAGAAAATAAGAATTGAGCAACTAACTCAATCTCAAAAGGGGTCTCTTAAAAATTCATTACAAAAAAAAATTCAAATAGATGAGCAAAAAGATATGCCATGAAAAAATTGTTAGATGTTAATTAGATCAGGATTGGGGTAGCTCAAGTGGTAAGTGAGCTTTCTTTGTGGGTAGAATTTTGGGAGAACCCAGGTTCGATTCCCATAAGTGACGATTCCCCCTCGGCCAGCTCTTGTGCCTCCCGGAGCGAACGTGGGAAAGAAATTTAAATGATAAGATTTTTGTTGCAAGATTTTTTTTTTTAAAGTAAAGAAAAATGTGTTTTGGTCAATGAAGGTTTTAAACGAAATTTTAGATGCATTTTCTATACAATATTTATATTTTAAATTTTTGACACAACTTTTTGAACAACTATTATTTATATATAGAAATTACTTGAAAAGGGGGCCGAAATGAAAATATTGCATAGGACCCCAATTTTTATTGGAACGGCCCTGACAGATACTACAATGTAATAGGGTCAGTTGTATTCAAAATGATAATAATAATAATATACAACTTTTGACGAGTTAAACCTGCTTTACATTTTAACACATGCACAATATAAGTGGAATTAGTACAACATTTGGGCAAAGTTTTTTCCTTTTTGTTTTGTTCTTTTTTTGGTTGCTTTTCAAATTGGAACAAGTATTATGTAAGATCGTCTCACATGGAATGTGTAATACTTTTAAATTAAAATGTAAGACTTTTCCATATACTTATATAAAGTATTACATTTTAACTAAAAATAGTACACGTCTCACAAGAGTTAGTCTTCAAATTTATATTTGTTTCCATTGGATCCTTACTAAGATTAAAGTTTCTAGTAAAACAATAACTAAGAATAAAAATATCTAAGGGTTTGTTTGGTTCATAGGTTTAGACACAAGAAATGAGAATTAAAGTTATACATAGTAAGTGTTTGGTTGACATTTTTTAAAAACACAGGTATAGAATTTGAATACTCCGTTAACTAAAAATATTCATTTCCTAATTAAATTAAGGTATCATTCTCATTATTCAACCTTATCCTCTCCTCACTTCATCAACACACCCTCACTCCTTGTGTTTTTAGCAGAGTGCTTTGAACTTTTCTGTGTTTTGGATGTCAACATATCATGATCAATTGTCTTGATTTTTTTAAAACCGTTATTCCGATTATAAGGTTATATATCCAACAACAATATTGATAATAATTCTAATTCTATCCTACTACAAAAAATGTAAATTATTACTTTTATTTTTTTTTAATGTAAACTAGTATTTTCACTCGTACAATGCACATAATTGATTTGTTATAATATATTCCTTTCATATTCACTCATCATTGCTATCATACTTCATTTGCATACATGATATATTTTTTTTGTCTCGATATATAACAATTTTATCATTTTGGAAAAAAAAAACATATATCATCGATTGTATTTAGTCTTGAAGCTTCTTCCCACAACCCTTACTCTTAAAGGCATTGAAGTACCATTCACCTTCTATGTCAAGAATTTCTCCAAATACCCAAATTCTCCGACCTAAAAATTAATTACACAATACGTGAGAAATATAATGAGTGACTTTTCAAATAATTTAAATACAAAACAAAACTTGTGATTTTTACCTTCTTGTTGTCATATATATCCTCCAAAAAAGTAATTGTGACATTTTCACTCAATAAAGCCAAAGACCTTGTGGTCAAGTGGCATCCGGTGTCTCGATTAACACTCCCACATGAATGATGGGAGTGGGTTCGAGCTTCAGTGGAGGCAAATCAACATTATAGTAAGGTAAGACAAAATTCACGTGGTCGTCCCACAAGGTAATCGTGAGCTGACTTCCCCTGAGTGAAAACAACAATGAACATGATAACAAATGAAAAGGCCATCTAAACAAATACATACCGAGAATCTTCAAATCGGATTCCTCTAGATTCGTAACGCTAACCAAAGTGTCGTGGTTCACTTTCATAATGTACTTATGCTCGCACGACTTACGACAAACCGCATAATAGTGCATGTAAAGAGGAATTAATGACCATGAAATTTAAAAAAACCAAACCAACAAATTAAACATAATACTCCGTACATTTTAAAATAAGCAATAACTGCATATTGGTCTAGATAAAGTATAGATGTTTGGTAGTCTAGCTGAGGCGGTATGCCTTTTTATTATTGGCTCCCTTCTTACTACAGTACATGATTTATAATTCTAATTTACTATTAGACTGTTTGTTGTTGGGATTGACTTTTTTATAAGAAGGGAAAGAGATCCTTTTTATTGACACACACACAATATTATCCTGTCTTGGCCTAAAATATTATCCTACAGATTTTCTTATAATTCTGTTACATAAGAAAACATAGAAAAAATTACTACAAATGTTCTATCAATTGAGAAAAAAGAAAATAGCATTATAATCTCCGCAGTTATCATTAACAATTAGCTTTCTTTTTGCTAGGTTCATGAAATATTGTTAATGGATTCCCCATCTTCTCTATTTCTAGACTATGTATTTCTTAATTATCATACTTTGGCTCCTTCCCATCCATTCTACCAAAAACATTTTCTTTGTGTGTTTTTTCTGTAACAGTTTCATATTGTGCATTTAAGCCAAAAACTAATTGTTAGTTAAAAACGAAGACATATAGTGATAGAATTCAAGTGTAATTCTATCATTCTATTTTTGTTATGTCGTTTATTTTTTAATAATTTTTACTTTCGCATAATTGCACTACAAAATCAAGTTGTTTGGAAACATTCAGGTAAACAAAATCAAAATTATCAATGTGTATGACAAATTGTAGAGCTATAGTTAATAACATTCACCTGGAAGTCATGGAGTAAGCACCCCAGCGTCTGTTGGTTGACTGTGGAACGTGGATATTCCCTAGACAAATAACAACGCATCAGCCAGAGCCTTATACAACTTTTTCTCGTCTTGGGGAATAGGTCGGGAGCAGAGACGAAAACAGACTCCATTAATTAGTGAAAGAACAATATTGTTTTTTTTTTTTACGATTTGAAGAATCGAAAGAAAACTATTGTTGTTTATAATTTGCATATTCTAAAGTATTATGGGGAGGTTTCGATTTGCATTCTTATACGAATTGGAGTAGTGACAGAATAATATTGTTAAATAGGAATATAAATTGTAATATTGTTGTATTGTATTACAAACAAAAATTCTAATGTAAAATTATAGTACAAATAGGAATAGGAATAATATTGTTGAATTGGCGTAGTGATGGAATAATTTTATTATTTTATTTGTAAAAAAAATGTTGTCATGCCTTCTAATTTATAATGATTGACATGTAAAATTTTATTACAATATTTTATAACATTTTCAATCTAACATAGTTAATTACATGATACGGAGTATTTTTTATAATTTTTCAATTTTAATATTGTTGTATTGTATTACGAATTGGAATTTTAATGTAGAATTGTAGTACGAATAGGAAAGTAGGAAACAATATATTCTACTACGTATTAGGAATTGTATTACACTATTTTTATAATATTAGAATAGGAATTTTAATGTATAATTGTACTACGATTAAGAAAGTATGAAATAATATATTCTATTAAGAATTGTATTACACTATTTTACAATATTACACAAACATTTTTGGGTGGAAAGTTAAAATGAAGGATTTTGTTTTTATTAATAGTATAGATATAGATTACCTTTATCAAAACTCATTCCAATTATTAAATATTTGATTCACGTTTCAATTTTCATTCCAATGTTCGAACCAAACACCTCCTAATATTAAAATCACTGTTGCAAAAATCCCCCGCCTAGGCGCTAGGCGCCCATAGACCGAGGCGAATTGCTCCCTAGGTGTCCGCCTAGGTGGCCGGCCGCCTAGGCACCCGCCTAGCGTCTAACTCGGCCGAGTTAACTTGCCAAACTCGGCAGAGTTAGCCAAGTTAACTCGAGCGAGTAATTTATTTATTTATATAAGTAAGAGAAATAAGAGATATATATACAACATATATAATATAATATATAACATACACCCACACACATAAATAATTTTTTCGGTTTTATAGGTCGCCGGCTAGGCGCCGCTTAGACTAATTAGGCGCTAGGCGCTAGTCTACCGCCCAACTAACGCCTAGCGCCTACTGCAACCATGATTAAAATATAATTAATTGCCCCTAATGGACACTATTCAAGAGTTGCCCACTTGCCCCAAAGGCTCGTAAATTAGCTAGCCCAATAGTTTTTGAGTACTAAAATTAGCCTAATAATTAAATGGCCTAACTCTTGAATAGTGCCCAATTGCCCATTAATTACCATAATGACTTCGATGTGAACAAATTACGGACGATTAATTAAATATTACTTTAATCTAAATGGCCTAACTCTTGAATCACCTAATAAATGGTCTACTAATTCCTAATTAAACTAAAATACAGAATAGAAATTCTAGAATCGTTATTTGAAAATGTGTATTAAATAAAACATGTTTTTTGAATTTTGATCAACTTGACTAAAGTTCCCATGTAAATTGAAACTCATAGTATACAAATTTGTGTCAGCCGACATTTTTTCATGGACCGATGGTTTAGGTAAAACTTAAACAAAGTGGTGTTACACCTCATCCATCACAAGGCCAATAGTTGCATGCATACATGTGGACATGGAATAAAATACATCTAATAAATATCGAATTACATTAGGGTGGAGGATGCTATAGAGCCATGTGTTTCACGGATTAATTTAGATTTGGGATTTGTAGTACATACATGATTAAACGAAACTACTTTTTTGAATAGAGTAAGCCCACCTAGAATTCTTTTATTTATTTTTTAAAATTAGGTGATTTATATCATACATCATGTTGACATGGCATCATAGATCCTGAATCGAAAAGACGAGGTACAAAATTTATACTCGTAAGGTACAAAATTTTATAACACAAGACACAACAAATCATAATACAAGACACATATACATCTTATATATTTACTTATTTTTTAAATAAGATTTAGGTACATAATTTGTGCTTATAGGCACAGAGTTTCACAAGACACATAAATTCATAACATAAGAAACAATTACTAATTTGTTTCAGTTACAGATTTTATATTCTTAAGGTACAGAATTTCATAACACAAGACACAAAAACTCACAACATAAGACACATACACATGTATCAAGATTTACGGTGCATTATAAATCATGGTTCATGATATAAGCATTAATCACAGCTTCGCTAGATTAGTCCTAAGCTCACTTAAAATTTTTTTGGTCTTATCCTTACTGGCCACTTACTACTTAGAAGAAGTCAACAATTATTTAATAATTTGAATAATATAATGATTTGCCTTCACTAAAATTTATATACCAATTAACAATAACATATCACAACATTCTTAAACATTCTCGAACCGGACACAAATTTACAAAAGAGTATATTTAATGTATTGATTATGTGATCTATTTTATATTTTGCTCATATTACATGTGTAATATTTTATTGTTTCAAATTTGTATTTTAAAAAAAAATGATATTTTGAGTGATGAAGTTGTGAATTTATTAAATGTGATAATTTTTGTTAAACATTTCAATGTAGTGAGTGTTGAAATTTTGACATGTAAGTGGTCATTTTTATATATTATTTTGAGTGATGTCCACAATTAATTTGGATTTGGATTTGGTCATGGTGGATTCAAGATGTTCTATGTAAGGAGATGAATTTAGTATAGAGCAAATACTAATTTTAGTCCCACGACTATTAGTAAAATAACAATTTTAGTCCACATGTATAATTTTTACCAATTTTGGTCCTACGACTATTTTCTAGTACCAATTTTGGTCCCACGACTAATGTTTTAGTGCCAAAATTCATTGCACCGGTCACTCATCCATTTAAAACGTGTTGAAATCTAAAATTTTTAAAGATATTTTCGTCTTTTTCAACTCAATATCCCAATTTGAGTATGAATAAAGATATTTAAGTCCTAAGATCGATCACAATTCACAGTTTTCCTCTTCAAATTAATGTAAGATGAGGAGGAAAACTGCGAATTTTGATCGATCTTAGTACTTAAATCCATTTATTCATGCTCAAATTGGGATATTGAGTTGAAAAAGAAAAAAATATCCTTAACAGTTTTAGATTTTTTTACAAGTTTTAAACGGATGGGTGACCGGCGTGATGAATTTTGGCACTAAAACAATAATTGTGGATGAAAATTGGTACTAAAAAATAGTCGTAGGACCAAAATTGGTAGAAATTAAACATGTGGACTAAAATTGTCATTTTGCTAATAGTCGTAGGACCAAAATTGGTATTTGCTCGTATAGTATATTTATAACAAATAATGGATAAATGAATATTTGAGTTCCAAAATATACCATGAAGTTAATTGAAAAAAAAAAAAAAAAAAGGAGTTTTGGAAAGACTAATTTGAAGGAGTCTTTGTCCTATATTACGGGTTTAAACTAATATAAGTATATTTTAGAACATTATCTCTTGTATGTGTACACAGAGAGTGCAAATTAAAGTCTACGAATTACTGTCAAGTACTTTATGGTATAGTGGCACGAAGTGATCTCCTAAATAAGAAGTCATGGGTTTGAGCTTCAGTGCTCTAGATACTACATTGTAACAGAATTATACTATATATTTCTTTTAAGTTTATAGATGATAATTCACTTTTAGTCATTTTTTATTAGGACATCCTCAATTGGTCCTAGTATTAAAAGTCTAGATTTTCAAATTTATTTAAACTCTTCTTCTATATTATTCTTCCCCTAAGGTTGAATTCCAACTCAAGGGTTCCCAAACACCTCGGTTCAACTAAATATATATTTGAAAGGATTTAAATCATGATAAATTAGTGACTCAACAAACATGGTTAAATGTCACTGCGTACAAAGGATTGGTCCATTTTAATTTGAACATAAATTTAGATTTCAAATTTATTTAAACTCGTCTATATCATTATTTACTAAACATAGTGGATAACTAATTTATATTTTAAAAAATAGACTATAACTTATATAAAAGCTTTACACATGTTAGGCTTTCTTTGCAGTACATGACCACCATTATGAAATTATGAACCAAAGATGTTTTTTTTTATAAGAAGATAAATTCATAGTCACTATTCAAGAGTGTGTATCGGGTAAACCTTACTCTTATATAATAGCTCACAAAGTACCAGCGCTTCATATCACATGCAAGAATACATAGTGGAGAGGGAAATTAAAAGAGCTAAAGAATGATGAGAAATGAGAGAGTTGTGAAGTGGTTAAATAAAGCAAAGCCATATTTGGGAGTGGCGTTCTTGCAGCTCAGCAACGTAGGCTCCGCTATCATTTCAAAGGTTGCTCTAAATCAAGGGATGAACCCTTTCACTTTCACCGTCTACCGGAATGTCATTTCAGCCGGTTTCTTCGCTCCTCTCGCCTTGATTTTTGAATGGTATCTTTAATTTTTGCTTTTTTTTTTTTCTTTTAAATCTTATCTTCTATTTTTTTTTCCAATTTTTCATTTCTCGTTCTTGCGGTGTAGAGTTGTTGTATTCGAAAAATATTAATCTGACCCTCAAATTCAACTCTCAACTTTTACTCCCTCTCACAAAATTTTGATGGTGAGATTTTCATTGGGACACACAAATGAAGATAACTAATCATCGATTGTCACATAAGTAAATAAAAGAAAGGGAGTAGAAATAGGTAATACATGTAGTGGAATTCGTGTGTATTCAAAGCACTAGTGTTATTTTTATGGGGATTGGTGGAATACTTTTTACAACAATGCATTTTTGTAAAAAAAAAAAAAAGAATAAAAAAATATTATCTGCTATCTGTTAACTGTTATCACAATATATCCACTAACCCCTGATTTCCAAACAAGGCCTACATGTCATCTTCTTCTTTTTTTATTTTGTTATTTTTTTTATTACCATTTTGCGGCCTAATTAATAATATCATAAATTCATAAGGGTAACACTTGTGTAAGACCGTCTCACGGGTCTCAATCCGCAAGACAGGTCAGATTTTTTTTAAATTATTAATGGGTCGAATTTTTAATTAATAGGTCGGATCCTTGACCTCATTAATCAAAAATTCGACCAGTGAGACGGTCTCAAACAAGTTTTTGTCAATTCATAAAACCCTTACTTTTTTAATACATTGTAGCAAAATATATTTTAAAATAATAACATTATTTTTTTTGAAAGATAAAATAATAACATTATATTGTTTGGAAAATTTTTAAATAAGTTTTATTTATTAAATTTTTTTTTTTGTATAATGAGAGAAACACATAACTACTATCAAAAGTTATGATCTATCTATGTAAACCTCGCTTATGTGATTTGTATTGTGATTAGGTGGTAACATTTTATGGATGATTGTTTAATACAGGAGAACGAGGCCTACGATGACCATCTCCATCTTCTTCAAGATAATTTTGCTTGGCTTAATAGAGTAAATACTACCTTTTCTTCCTCTTGCTATATATATAATATATAAATTGCTATCCTTTTTAAAGAGAAAAAAATAAGAACACAATAATTTAATAGTAACAAAATTCACACACACACACACACACACACACATATATATAGATTTTTGTTCAAATGCGGCGGTGAGCTCCGATGCGGTCATGCGGCCTAATTTGCACCGTCCAATTTCATTAATCCTACTGAAATTCGCGTATGTTTAAGTGGGGTTATTATGGTAATTTTAGTATTTATATTACGTGAATTGGAAGGGTGCATTTTAGTACATAGTGTGGGGAGTTTGAATACATGCTATGGTGCATTTTATTACGTATGTTGGTGCATTAACTGTGTTGTGGAATGGTGTGTTTTAATCTATCCGCTGGTGCATTTTCATACGTAGAATGATGTGTAACTGTGTTGTGGAATGATGTGTTTTAATACGTCGTCTGGTGCATTTTAATACATTGAATGATGTGTATTTTAACACATGTGTTTCTAAAAAGTGTGGTACATTTTAATACGTAAAATGGTGCATATTTTAGCACATGTTTTCTAATATGTGTAAATAGTGTATGCTTATAATCTGACATGAGGCACGTTGTGGTACATTTTAATACGTAACATGGTGCATATTTTAGCACATGTTTTCTAATATGTGTAAATAGTGTATGCTTATAATCTGACATGAGGCACGTTGTGGTACATTTTAATACGTAGAATGATGTGTTTTATTAAGTATATTGATGAATTTTAAGTGAATAGGTGCATTTGGTATATTGTGTGGAATTGTGTGTTTTATCGGTCCTCTAGTGCATTTTAGTACGTAGAATGATGTGTTCTGTAACATATATATATATATACAACTGGTGCGTTGTAGTACGTAGAATGGTGTGTTCTGTAACATATATATATTGCGCGTTGATCCTGATCATGACTATATATATATATATATATATATATATATATATATATATATATATATAGGTCCACCATAAACCAGGTACAGAATATAGAATGGGGGTAGGAAGAAAGCAGCTTTATTACCTAGGGCGCTAGGCCCAAAATAGCATATACAAAGCTCGAGATATTAGCCCAAAACGGCAGCCCAAAGAATACATAAATAAGAAATATTATAGCCCTAAGAAATTGAATATGGTCCAAAATGGAGGCCCGAATAATAAATAAAATATAACTAAATACATTACCAACATGATTTGAACCTAGGCACAATAGTAGGGAGGAGAAAACCCAGACCACTAGACCAGGGAGCAGATTATGTCTTGAGAGATGTCCTAAACAAACCACAACCCCCCGTTTTATACTATTCCAAGAGCAATCTGCACCACACACGTGTCCAAGGTCTAACCCTCATGACTCCCATCGTCCGACACCACCTCAGCGCACATGCATATGCAAGGCCGTACCCCCGGCATGTACACACCACCACCATTGCATGGCCGTATCCACCTCGCGACGCACACCCCGCCACCCTTGCATGGCCGGCCGGTCGTACCCCGCCGCCACACACCATCGCACACCCTATCCCGTCACACACGCATATGCAAGGTCGTACCCACTGGCATGTACACACCACCACCCTTGCACGACCTTACCCCACTCACGACGCACACCCCACCGCCCTTGCATGGCCGGCAGATCGTACCCCACCCCATTAGCATATACCACCGCCACACGCCCACATGCCATCGCACACCATCACTCGTCACACACCCACACCCCCAGGTTCCATGCACCCCTCGTCCACCCTCACCTGTCACACACCCACACCCCTAGGTGCCATGCACCCCCCGTATACCCTCACCCATACCTAGCCGTCGTAACCCATGTCCTAGTATGCCACGAGACATGTCCAGCCACCATGGAACGTGCCTAGCTGCCCATACCCCAGTCGCACACCTGTCACCACCCCTGCATGCACAACCATACCCCCAACCGCCATGTACAGGTCCGTCACCACCCTTGTATGCACAATCATACCCCCAACCGCCTTATACATGTCTGTCACCACCCCTGCATGCATGGCCATACCCCAACCGTCATAGCATGTACCTTAGTCGCCACTGGCACACACCCCTCCTTCTTGGGCTCCTGCTTGCTTGCTTCCATGCGTGCCGCCCACGTCACATGCCTTCGTAGCCCAACAAGATTTGAGCCCAACCTCTTTCCTTCACCACCCCCACTTGGGCCAAGGCTTAGTCCAATAAAATGGGCCCCGCGGTCCCATGGCCCCATCATAAGTCCCCCACTTTCTTTGTTTGTCTTTGACGAGCAAAGAAAGTATAGACACTCTCACCTTTTTACGCGTCTTGACCCTCTTGTTCCCCGGTCTAGAAACTCTTCATTTCTTTTGGACAGATCAATTATCGTTTTCTACAGTCTCCCACATATGATGTCCGTCAAGATGATTCAGCTCTCCCACATACCCTGCAAGAGAAAGATAAAGATACTCGCCACTTTTCCTCGCGCGGGCCTATTGAAAAGCCATGCTGCGAGGGGTAACTTAGTGGTGATCGAGGAACAGAATATAGCAGTGGCTGAATTTAAATTCATCGAATGTCGCGAAGCAAAATAGGATATGTTGTTCGCTGAAGGGCGGGATAAATACATGTCAACCACCGAGAAGCGGAATAGATGATAAGTCAACCGCTAAGAAGCGGGATAAACTTATATTTCGTCTTTCTTGTGTTCCAATTGCTCCCTCTTTCTTTCTCCCCGTGCCTTGCACGAAATTTCTGAGGTTTGTGGGCCGCCTGCTAACTCATGCTAGCACCACGTACCTCTTTCAAGATCGAGAAACCTTTTTTTTTCACGCTGGGTTGCGTACCTTTCCCTGCATGTCCAGGTGGAGATATGTATTTGTCGGGTTTAGGGATCGCGTCCACTTAGCCCAGAAATACATATAAGTGTGTGGGTTGCCTGCTGTCTAATGCACCACACTTTTTTTTTTAGGATGCACGCTGGGTTGTATACCTTTCCCTGCATGCCCAGGTGGAGATATGTATTTGTCGGGTTTAGGGATCGTGTCCCCTTAGCCCAAAAATACATATAAGTGTGTGGGCTGTCTGCTGCCTCATGCTAGCACCAAACATTTTTTTTTTTGACAATGCACGCTAGGTTGCGTACCTTTTCCTGCATGCCCAGGTGGAGATATGTATTTTTCGAGTTTAGGGATCACGTCCCTTAGCCCGAAAATACATATAAATGTGTGGGCTGTCTGCTGCCTCATGCTAGCAGCACATATTTTGTACCTTTTTTTCTTAACGATGCACGCTGGGTTGCGTACCTTTCCTTGCATACCCAGGTGGAGATAGGTATAAAATGAAGCTGAAAATTGCTTTATTACCTCCAGATGCTACCTATCCAGCTTGGGAACTCACTTCAATGTTGTTGTTTACTACCCAGTTATCCTGTATAGACCGTAGAGCTTCTAACTCGCGACAAGACCACTTATACTATATGCAGGCCCACTACCGCGCCCTTTTTTTTTTTTTTTTTTTTTTGTAACTTACCTAGCCTGCAACCCCAACAAAAAATATATGCTAATATTTTTTTTCCACCTAGAAATATTTTTCTTACCTCCCCGGGCGGTTTGCAAGCCCACCAAGGTGCTATTATTCGGTCTAGGATCGTCTACCAGCCTGCGGGTCCTTAATTGTTGGGGAACGGAGGATGGTCGATACTCTTCTTGAAGGGCTACTCATGAATGGGTTCGGATTCTCTCCATGACGGGTTCCCTCATTTCGTCTCCAGTTGCAGCATCGGGCCCCTTGCACTAAGGCTCTCCTTGGCGATTTTCTTCTTCCTAGCTCGCAGAGTGTTGAGTTGGGTAAGAGACGATTTGCTGGAGTATTTGGGGTCAGTGGCTGGCTATGGGGCCAGGCAAGGCTGCGACACTTACTACTGATGGGCAGCCCGCTCGCCGATGATGTTAGCTATCTCTTGGGCTAAAGATTGGATGCTAGGTTTGACTCCCGGGTGACCTTAGTTGGTTCCACCAACTATAGTATCTCTTTCAACACCCTTGACTAGCTTGCATGATCAATACCCTACTTCTTGGAACACTCCCAAGTCGAATAGTGAAACCAAGGTTTACTTAAAAATCATCTTCCTAGCCAGAGTATTCAAGAATGGCGACTCTCCTATGCTGCCAACAACGGGTAGAGACTAGGAACGCATGCTTTTCGTAGCATTCCCCACAGACGACACCAATGATGGTTTTATTGGGATCGGATCCACCATAAACTAGGTATAGAGTACATAATGGGGGATAGGAAGATAGCAGCTTTATTACCCAGGGCGCTAAGCTCAAAATAGCACATACAAAGCTCGATATATTGGCCCAAAATGGCGGTCCAAAGAATACACAAATAATAACTACTATAGCTCTAAGGAAGTGAATATGGGCCAAAATGGAGGCCCCAATAATAAATAAATAAATAAACAAGCTATGAAACTAATAAATAAAATATAACTAAATACGTTACCAATAGGATTTGAACCCAGGCACACTAGAAGGGAGGAAAATACCCAGACCACAGCCCCCCATTTTATACTATTCCAAGAGCAATCTGCACTACACACATGTCCAAGGTCTTACCCTCACGACCTCCACCGTCCAACACCACCCCAGCGCACACGCATATGCAAGGTCGTACCTCCTGGCATGTACACACCACTACCCTTGCATGGCAGTACCCCCCTCGCGACGCGCACCCCGCCGCCCTTGCATGGCCGACCGGTCGTACCCCGCCGCCACACGCCATCACACACCATCACACGTCACACACCCACATCCCTAGGTGCTATGCACCCCTTGTATACCCTCACCCGTCACACACGCATATGCAAGGTCGTACCCCTCGGCATGTACACACCACCACTCTTGGACGGCCGTACCCCACATGCGACGCACACCCCGCCGCCCTTGCATGGCCGGCAAATCGTACCCTGCCTCAGTAGCATATACTGTCGCCACACGCCCACATGCCATCGCACACCCTCGCCCGTCACACACCCACACCCCTAGGTCCATGCACCCTTCGTACACCCTCACCCATACCTAGCCGTCGTAACCCATGTTCTAGTATGCCACGAGACATGTCCAGCCGCCATGGGACGTGCCTAGCTGCCCGTACCCCAGTCACACGCCCGTCACCACCCCCGCATGCACAGCCATACCCCCAGCCGCCCTGTGCATGTCCGTCACCACCCCTATATGCACAACCATAACCCCAGCCGCCTTGTACACGTCTGTCACCACGCCTGCAAGCATGGCCGTACTCCAACCGTCATGACATGTACCCTAGTCGCCACTGCCACACACCCCTCCTTCTTTGGGCTCCTGCTTGCTTGCTTCCATGCAAACCGCCTACGTCACATGCCTTCGTAGCCCAACAAGATTTGAGTCCAACATCTTTCATTCACCACCCCCATTTGGGCCAAGGCCAAGGCTTAGTCGAATAAAATGGGTATATATATATATATATATATATATATATATATATATATATATATATATATATATATATATATATATATATATATATATATATATATATATATATATATATATATATATATATATATATATATATATATAT